>NC_091952.1:78476643-78633636 GCF_031021105.1 Erythrolamprus reginae
GCCAAAATATGACCAACCTATGTTGACAGAAGGGCCATTTGGATCCTCTATGCCAAGGTCTTCAAACTTGGCAACCTTAAGACTTGTGGACTTCGGCTTAAGACTTGTTGAAATCCACAAGTCTTAAAATTGCCAAGTTTGAAGACCTCTACTCCATGCTATGGGAAGAACAGGGACTTTCTCAATTTCCTAGCGAATTATGACAATAGTGGAATCATGAGGACTGGTGGTCCTCGCTGGCTATCTTTTCTAGGGATGTGCCTAATCTGCTTGTAAGTCAACCAAGTTTGTGTTTGTTATATTAGTGAAATCCATACTGGGTGTGAAATACATCCTACATTTCCTTGCTTTCAGCTTTATTGGGGCTTAATCTGACAAGAAAGGAAAAGCATACAGTACAGTGGTACCTCTATCTACATATGCCTCTACTTAGAAACTTTTCTAGATAAGATTTTTTTGCCTCTTCTCAAGAACCATTTTCCACTTACAAACCTGAGCCTCCAAAACTGTAACCAGAAAAGGCAGGGAGAAGCCTCCGTGGTACATCTCTAGGAATCTCTTGGGAGGAAACAGGGCCGGAAAAGGCGGGGGGAAGCCTCCATGGGGCCTTTCTAGGAATCTCTTGGGAGGAAACAGGGCCGGAAAAGATGGGGAGAAGCCTCCATGGGGCCTCTCTAGGAATCTCTTGGGAGGAAACAGAAAAGGTGGGGAGAAGCCTCCATGGGGCCTCTCTAGGAATCTCTTGGGAGGAAACAGGGCCGGAAAAGGCAGGGAGGAGCCTCCATGGGGCATCTCTAGGAATCTCTTGGGAGGAAACAGGGCTGGAAAGGCAAGGAGAAGCCTCTGTGGGGCCTTTCTAGGAATCTCCTGGGAGGAAACAGGGCCTCCACCCTCCCTGTGGTTTCACACACATTATTTGCTTTTATATTGATTCCTATGGGAAAAATTGCTTCTTCTTACAAACTTTTCTACTTAAGAACCTGGTCATGGAACAAATTAAGTTCATAAGTAGAGGTACCACTGTACTTTTCATATTTCCATTTTTAAAAACATTATGATCCTGAAAATTTCAAAGGCAGGTGTGCTTTTTATCACAGTGATTAACATAAAATTGCATAATTTAAAGATTTTAAAACTGGCCTCTGAGAATCATAGGAACAAAACAGATAAGGTCACTGGATTGTGTTTTACCACTTTGGAGAGTTTGTGTTTCTTTGGTGTAAGGCCCGATATCTAGAGATATTCTAGGAGTATGCAAAAATTGAGTAGATGGCTATGTTCAGCTCATAGATTTCCCACTTCTGGCAGATGGTGAATTTACTGGGAGGGCAATTTTACTGCAAGGACAATTTTGGCAGGCTATACTTGCAGAGGAATCTCAGTGTACATATGGTTGCCATGATATAAAAACGTTTAGAGGCTCTAGAAAGATTGTAGAGAACAACAAAAATGATTAGGGGACTGGAGACTAAAATATATGAAGAAAATTTGCAGGTATTGGGCATATCTAATATAATAAAGAAAAGGGCTAGGAGTGACATGATAGCAGCGTCCCAATATCTAAGGGGATGCCACAAAATAAGAGTTGATCAACTTATTCTCCAAAACACCAGAAGGCAAGACAATGGACAATGGGTAATATGGGTATTCTAGGTTGCTACTAAGGAAAAGTAGCAACCTAGAACTAAGGAGAAATTGCCTGACAGTGAGAACAATTAATCGGTGGAACAACATGCCTTCAGAAGTTGTGAATGCTCCAACACTGGAAGTTTTTAAGTAGAGATTAGACAGCCATTGGTCTGAAATAGTATAAGGCAATGATGGCAAACCTGTGGCAAACATGCCACAGGTGGCACGCAGAGTCATATCTGAGGACATGTGAGACATTGCCCGATGTCAGCTCCAGAGCGGTTGCATGATCTAGCCAGCTGATTATAATTATCGGCCTTCTTTTCAGCCATTTTCACTCTCCCCATGGCAAAAATGGCCCAATGAGAAGTTTACTTCAGATCATGCAGAATGCAGCTGCAAGAGCAATCATGGGCTTTCCCAGATATGCCCATGTTACACCAACACTCCACAGTCTGCATTGGTTGCCGATCAATTTCCGGTCACAATTCAAAGTGTTGGTTATGACCTATAAAGCCCTTCATGGCATCGGACCAGAATATCTCCGAGACCACCTTCTGCCACATGAATCCCAGCAACCGGTTAGGTCCCACAGAGTTGGCCTTCTCCGGGTCCCATCGACTAAACAATGTCGTTTGGCGGGACTCAGGGGAAGAGCCTTCTCTGTGGAGGCCCCGACCCTCTGGAACCAGCTCCCCCCCGGAGATCAGAACTGCCCCCACCCTCCTTGCCTTTCGTAAAGTTCTTAAGACCCATTTCTGCCATCAGGCATGGGGGAACTGAGACATCTCCCCTGGGGCCTATACAGTTTATACATGGTGTGTTTGTGTGTATGCTTGCTTTTAATAATGGGTTTTTTTAGTGTTTTTTAAATTATTAGATTTGTTCTTACATTTTGTTATTGTTGTGAGCCACCCCGAGTCTAAGGAGAAGGGCGGCATACTAATCTAATAAATAATAATAATAATAATAATAATAATAATAATAATACTTGTGTGCTCACGCTCAGCTTCCTTTTTCTCTGCCAGAGGTCTTCAGGAACCTCTTCAGCTTTGGATAGTTGCAGCCAGGCTTCTCATATCTTGATCCAACGCTCTGTTATCAGCTGCAGAGGCCTTTCCTAAAAGCATTTCCTGTATAGGATTAGCATTTAGACTTATATACCGCTTCGTAGTGCTTTTACAGCCCACTCTTAGCGGTTTACAGAATCAGCATATTGCCCCCAACAATCTGGGTCCTCATTTTACCCAGCTCAGCTCCTGATCGGTCTGTTATCGGCAACACAGGCCTTCAGGAAAGCCTTCCCAACTGCAGAAAAAAAAATTGAGGCCTTGTTGCAACTATCTGAAGGTAGACAGTAGGGCAGCTCCATTTCTTTTCATTTCTAAACTTCCAATTGGCCAGTTGGGCCATTTTTCGCCATCCCTGGCAGTGTTCCCTCTAATTTTTTGGGGGTGGGTGGGCGGAAAAGTATAGTGTCTGAGCGGCAGTCCCTTCGGGACTGGGCAGCACAGAAATAATAAACAAACAAACAAATAAAAAACCCACCCTGTTTTACCTCAGAGAATTTCAAAATAAAATACTGTACTGTGTGTCTATAATGGGATAAACATACTTGTGGTTACGAATGGAATGACTGGTACGATTGGATGGGCGGGGGCGGGGGGTATGGTATGGATGAGTGTATCGATAGTAGTGTGAATGATATGTCTGGCCCACCTGACGCCCGGGAGACAGGAGAGGGAGGGGCACCGATCTCTGGGGTGGCAGGGGGTCGGAATATCCCTGTGTTGCTGGGGAGAGGCAGATATGGCGGGGGCCACAGAGTTAGCCGTTCCAGGGGAACGAGGGACCGTTGCTTAATAACGGTCCCCTGTTCTGGCTCTGTGAGCCCAATCTTGGGTACTGGTGATGAGTGTAACTCTGGCCCTGGGCTCAGGTTGCTGCTGTTGAATGCCAGGTCGGTGGTTAATAAAGCTCTCCTCATCCGGGATTTGATCCTGGATGAGGAGGCCGACCTGGCATGTATTACTGAAACCTGGCTGGGCCCGGAGGGAGGTGTTCCTCTCTCTGAAATTTGCCCAGCCGGGTTTCAGATATGGCATCAACCGCGACCCCAGGGGAGGGGGGGAGGAGTGGCTATTGTAGCCAGGGAGAGCCTTTGCCTGCGTAGACTCATTGCTCCGGAAATAGCGGGTTGCGAGTCTCTCTTGATGAAGTTGGACTTAGGAGTTCAGGTGGGCTTATTTCTCACGTACCTGCCTCCCAGCTGCGTGTCAAAAGCCCTGCCTGTGCTACTCGAGGAGGTAGCCGGGTTGGCGGTAGAGTTCCCCAGACTTATTGTCTTGGGGGACTTCAATCTGCCGTCACTCGGCGAAACCTCTGGGTTGGCACAGGAGTTCATGGCCACCATGACAGCCGTGGACCTGACTCAAGTAGTTCAGGGTCCGACTCACGAGGGAGGGCACGCACCTGACATGGTATTCCTTTCCGAGCAATTGAGTAATGGTCTGAGACTAAGGGGCTTAGAAGTGTTGCCTTTGTCATGGTCAGACCATTTTCTACTACGGCTTGACTTCCTGGCTCCAATCCTCCCCCGCAGGGAGGCGGAACCAATGAAGATGTTCCGCCCCAGGCGCCTGATGGACCCAGAGGGCTTTCAGACGGCGCTTGGGGTTATTCCAGAGGCACTCGTCCACAGTTCGGCGGAGTCTCTCACGGGGGCCTGGAACACGGCTGCAGCGGGGGCTCTTGACCGGATTGCGCCTTTGCGACCTCTCCGAGGCGTTAGACCCCGTAGAGTCCCATGGTTCAACGAGGAGCTCCGGGAGTTGAAACGCCAAAAGAGACGTCTAGAGAAGCGATGGAGGAAGAGTAGGTCTGAATCCGATCGAACACTTGTAAGAGCTTTTATTAAGACTTACAAAGTGGCGCTCAAGGCGGCAAGATGCGCGTACCATGCCGCCTTGATTGCATCAGCGGAATCCCGCCCGGCCGCTCTGTTTAGGGTGACCCGCTCCCTTCTCAACCAGGGGGGAGTTGGGGAGCCCTTACAGAGTAGTGCCGAGGATTTTAACACGTTTTTCGCTGATAAAGTCGCTCGGATCCGGGCCGGTCTCGACTCCAATTGTATAACAGAGTCGACTGACAATGAGTCAGTCGAGGTGACTGGGGCACGTACTTGTCCACCTGTCTGGGAAGAGTTTGATCTGGTGACACCTGATGAAGTGGACAAGGCCATCGGAGCTGTGAGTTCCGCCACCTGTTTACTGGATCCGTGTCCCTCCTGGTTGGTTTCGGCCAGCAGGGAGGTGACACGGAGCTGGGCCCAGGAGATTACCAACGCTTCCTTGGGGAGGGGAGTTTTTCCATCACTCTATAAAGAAGCGCTTGTGCGCCCCCTCCTCAAGAAGCCCTCCCTGGACCCAGCCGTACTTAACAACTATCGTCCAGTCTCCAACCTTCCCTTTATGGGGAAGGTTCTCGAGAAGGTGGTGGCACTCCAGCTCCAGCGGTCCTTGGGAGAAGCCGATTATCTAGGTCCCCAGCAGTCGGGTTTCAGGGCCGGTTACAGCACGGAAACCGCTTTGGTCGCGTTGATGGATGATCTCTGGCGGGCCCGGGACAGGGGTTTATCCTCTGTCCTGGTGCTCCTTGACCTCTCAGCGGCTTTCGATACCATCGACCATGGTATCCTTCTGCACCGGCTGGAGGGGTTGGGAGTGGGAGGCACTGTCCTTCAGTGGTTCTCCTCCTACCTCTCTGGCCGGTCGCAGTCGGTGTTAGTGGGGGGCCAGAGGTCGACTCCTAGGTTTCTCCCTTGTGGGGTGCCTCAGGGGTCGGTCCTCTCCCCCCTGCTATTCAACATCTACATGAAACCGCTGGGCGAGATCATCCAAGGACATGGGGTGAGGTATCATCAATATGCGGATGATACCCAGCTTTACATCTCCACCCCATGCCCAGTCAACGAAGCGGTGGAAGTGATGTGCCGGTGCCTGGAGGCTGTTGGGGCCTGGATGGGTGTCAACAGACTCAAGCTCAACCCGGATAAGACGGAGTGGCTGTGGGTTCTGCCTCCCAAGGACAATCCCATCTGTCCGTCCATCACCCTGGGGGGGGAATTATTGACCCCCTCAGAGAGGGTCCGCAACTTGGGCGTCCTCCTCGATCCACAGCTCACATTAGAACAACATCTTTCAGCTGTGGCGAGGGGGGCGTTTGCCCAGGTTCGCCTGGTGCACCAGTTGCGGCCCTATCTGGACCGGGACTCATTGCTCACAGTCACTCATGCCCTCATCACCTCGAGGTTCGACTACTGTAATGCTCTCTACATGGGGCTACCTTTGAAAAGTGTTCGGAAACTTCAGATCGTGCAAAATGCAGCTGAGAGAGCAGTCATGGGCCTACCTAGGTATGCCCATGTTTCACCATCACTCCGCAGTCTGCATTGGCTGCCGATCAATTTCCGGTCACAATTCAAAGTGTTGGTTATGACCTTTAAAGCCCTTCATGGCATCGGACCAGAATATCTCCGAGACCGCCTCCTGCCGCACGAATCCCAGCGACCGATTAGGTCCCACAGAGTGGGCCTTCTCCGGGTCCCGTCAACTAAACAATGTCGGTTGGCGGGCCCCAGGGGAAGAGCCTTCTCTGTGGCGGCACCGACTCTCTGGAACCAACTCCCCCCGGAGATTAGAACTGCCCCTACTCTTCCTGCCTTCCGTAAACTCCTTAAAACCCACCTTTGCCGTCAGGCATGGGGGAACTGAAACATCTCCCCCTGGGCACGTTTAATTTATGCATGGTATGTCTGTGTGTGTGACTGTTAGCATATGGGTTTTTTTTTTAAAATATTTAAATATTTTAAATTTGTCTGATTGCTTATGATTTGTTTTTTACATGTTGTGAGCCGCCCCGAGTCTTCGGAGAGGGGCGGCATACAAATCTAAGTAATAAATAAATAAATAAATAAATAAATAACAGTGAGCTCATAATATGGCAACTCTATCAATATCAAAATGCCCCTAAATAGTTGGAGCTAGTTTCAAACTAGATTTTGATTTTCTTTCTTCCTTACTCCCATTCTTTTTCTTTCTCTTTTCCTTCCTCTCTTTTTTCTATCTGTTTCTCTCTCTTCCTCTCTTCCTCTCTCTCTCCTTCCCTCTCGGCTTCTGGGCAGGTTTGGAAAACACTGAGTTGATGATGATTTTTAAGTGAGCGATTGCTCACTGCTCAGCTTAGAGGGAACTATGATCCCTGGGCTTCAGGAGGCTTTCCTGAACCCTGGGGAGAGCAAAAAACAGCCCAACAGGCCTACAGGAAGTCAGGAGGCTTCAGTGAGGCCTGTGTGCATGCGTGGGAGGGTTGTGCACATGCACAGGACATTGTATTATGGGTTTGGGCATACAGATACACCTATCGTGTGTGTGCGCATATTCTTTTGGCATCAAAGCAGAAAAAGGTCGGACATCACTGGCATCGGGCTTCTAGATAAGAACCGGGTGTTAAAGATTTTTTTTGCCTCTTCTCAAGAATCATTTTCTACTTAAGAACCCGAGCCTGGAAAAAATTCTCAGGAAATTTCATGCCATTCCTCCTGGGTTTCTCTCTCTGGCGCAGTGTATGGGGGGCAGCCTCATGCTGGATGTATCGGAGGTGCATGCTCCTCCTCACTGCATCAGAGTCCCTCTTTTTTTTGAAGCCTTAAAGTTTGGGATTTTTTTGATTCCCATCACCTCCCCTTCTTCCTTCAGCAGCGACTGTCCTCCTCCTCTTCTTTCTCCTCCTCCTCCCACCCAAATTCCGAGCTTTTATTTCTTTCCTAATGGGTTTACACACATTATTTGCTTTTACATTGATTCCTATGGAAAAAAATTGCTTCTTCTTACAAACTTGTCTACTTAAGAACCTGGTCACGGAACGAATTAAGTTCTTAAGTAGAGGTACCACTGTATTCTGTTATTTGTTACATAATGGTATGTGGGAGTGACATTGAGAGACAGGAGGAAATGTTTCAGACTAAGCAAACAATCAGATAAGAGGCAGCTGTGTTATAGAAGGTACGGGGGGACACGGCAACCTTCTCAGAAGGGACCTTCCCTGCTTTCTTGGACTGTAATGATGAAGGGGGAAGAGATATCTTTTCAGATTTGCAAGCTCCTGTAAACGTAGCATTCTAATACAGCTAGCATTCCTGGGTTTGCTTCTGGTTCAAACTGTCTCACAAGGCTGACAGTCTAGTTAACAAGGCAGTGCAGCAGTGGCATTTAGAATGAGCCTCTCTTAAAACAAACTCATCTAACAAAATTGGAGAGACAAAACAATTGAAGGATTGCCTTTTTCTGCCTCTTCATTTGCAGCAGTATCTCAGGGGTCAGTTGGGTGTAGCAGATAGGATATTTTTAGCATTACCCTGAAAAGAGGGAGCTGAAGGCGATTTTTTTTTTTTGCTTTGCCCCAAATAATCTGAAAATAAAAATCTAGTTGAGACCATCTTTGTATCTTTTCTGGTGCTAAGTTGCCCACTCCTCCCACCTACCCCCACCACTCATCCTGGAACTGAGTCTCTGAAATGCAAGCGAGCAATAAACAATCGGTGGCAGCTCCATCCAGCTTTATTCTGAATTATGAGTCCTGAGGATGACATCCCCACGTTAGAAATGTGCATGTCGAAATATAAAGGAAAGGTCTTATCAGGACAAATCAGCATTAATGACAACTTCAAAATCTCTTTGCCACTTTGTCTGCTTTCCTGGCAGGTTTTTGGCCCGGCGCTCTTTTCTTTGTGGTGCGGTGCTGCGGCAGAGCCAGAAAAAGAAGCCCTTCTTGGTGACATCAGCCTGTATCAAGAGGATTAAAGGGACCGGCCAAATTCAGCTTTCTGAGCTCACTGCAAGGAGAACCAAGTGGATACACATGATCGGCTGGGAAAGAGCCAGCCTCGGCTTTTGACAGAAATAGCTTCCTGAAATGGAAAGCGGACCAGCCAAAGGCAGGAATGTGTCTTTCGGACTGCAATATTGGCAGGCCTGCACCAAGCTTTCTGCAAGTTCTCCTTATTAAATAGGATGGATGGGTTTCAGCTCTCAAGGAGATCTGAAACTTGATCTTGTCCTGCCCGGTTCCATTTAAAATCCTCTCTGAACAGACTCCTCCTCCATCATCCGACATAAGGGCTGGGAAAAAAAGAACAGGTAGAACAAGCTCCCAGAGTCGGTGCTTGCAACAGGAGAATTAAATAGGAGGATCTGGCATCCTACAGACTCCAGGAGGTCTTGCCCAGATTCAGGCCTCCCTTTTATTCCTGAAGAAGAGAAATGGAAATACAGTGGTACCTCTACTTACGAACTTAATTCGTTCCGTGACCAGGTTCTTAAGTAGAAAAGTTTGTAAGAAGAAGCAATTTTTTCCCATAGGAATCAATGTAAAAGCAAATAATGTGTGCGACTGGGGAAACCACAGGGAGGGTGGAGGCCTTGTTTCCTCCCAGGAGATTCCTAGAGAGGCCCCACGGAGGCTTCTCCCCATCTTTTCTGGCCCTGTTTCCTCCCAGGAAGAGGAGGAAGCTCCACAGAGGCTCCTCTCTGCCTTTTCTGGTTACAGTTTCAGAGGCTCGGGTTTGTAAGTGGAAAATGGTTCTTGAGAAGAGGCAAAAAAATCTTGAAAACCTGATTCTTAGCTAGAAATGTTTGTAAGTAGAGGCGTTCTTAGGTAGAGGTACCACTCTACTTTAATATCCCAGAAGGAGGGTCTGAAAGCGCAAATTGGTTAAAATACAGGCCCCTGCCCTATTCAGGCTTTCAGTGGAGATATTACTAGAGTTTGAAGCAATAGTGGGTTCCTACTGGAATGGTAAAGGATGCCACACTGGTAGTAAAATTTGAGCTGCACCCGCAGTTTTGGGTGTCTTGCGCGCAAATCCCAGCATGTTTTTGCTTCTACACATCCACAGCAGTGAAGGGTTGCAAAACTATATGTGCAACGCACCGGCCATAGCGGTAGGAGCAATCCGCCCCTGGTTGGAAGGGACATCTTGTAGGTCATCCAGTCCAACACCAAATGGTGTAGCCAATGGAGTGGCTACACCATTTCAGACAAATAGCCATCCAATCTCCTCTTGAAAGTCTCAAGTGCTGGAGCTCTTACAACCTCCGCAGGCAAGCTGTTCCACTGATTGATTTTTCTCACTGTCAGAAAGTTTCTCTTTATTTCCAGGTTGAATCTCTCCTTGGTCAATTTCCATCTTTTATTCCTTGCCTGGCCTTCTGGTGCCTTGGAAAACAGACTGACCCCCTCCTCTGTGCCGCAGCCCCTCAGATATTGGAACACTGTTATCTTGTCTCTCCTAGTCCTTCTCTTCACCAGACTTCATGCCATTCCTCCTGGGTTTCTCTCTCTGGTGCAGTGTATGGGGGGCAGCCTCACGCTGGGTGTACGCGTGCTCTTCCTCACTGCATCAGAGTCCTTTTTTTAAAAAAAAGCCTTAAAGTTTAGGATTCTTTTTTGATTCCCTCACTTTCTTCCTTCAGCAGCGACTGTCCTCCTCCTCTCCTTCCTTCTCCTCCTCCCACCCAAATTCCGAGCTTTTATTTCTTTCCTAATGGGTTTGCACTCATTATTTGCTTTTACATTGATTCCTATGGGAAAACTTGCTTCTACTTAAAGAGCTTTTCTACTTAAGAACCTGGTCATGGAACGAATTAAGTTCTTAAGTAGAGGTGCCACTGTACTAGTTAAGATCTTTTATTGTCTTTGATGTTTACTGTCTCCATGCAGGCTCAGTCATTGTACATTGTTGTACCTGTGAAGCCTCTTTGGATTTTCGAGTGGCAAACCCATGTTTCAAGTTCAAGTTCAAGTTTTATTGGATTTATATGCCGCCCCTCTCCAAAAACTCGGGGCGGCTCACCTAGTGTTCTGCTGCCCCGAGCCAGGGGTGAAATCCAGGAGGTTCTGACAGGTTCTGGAGAACTGGTAGAAGCAGAAATTTTGAGTAGTTCAGAGAACTGGGAAATACCACTTCTGGCTGGCCCCAGAAGTGGAGTGGGAATGGAGATTTTGCAATATCCTTCCCATCAAGCTACACCCATCAAGCCACACCATGCCCATCAAGCCATGCCCACAGAACCAGTAGTAAAAAAAAAATTGAATCTCACTACTGCCCCAAGCATATATTTTCTTTTATAGCCTTTTATGGGAGATACCTTTAAGTTGCTGGTAGTGATTTCAGCAGCACTTTTAAAAAAATTATCCCACTATGGACTGTTTCTATGTGTGACTACTTAACATTGAAAAAGAATTGTTTATAATATGATATTTTATTTTCTAAGTCAATCCTGCTTTTAATTATACCTTGAGATATTAACGCAACTCTTGGTTTTATCATTCACATACATGAAAGGTATAAAAGCCCAAAAGATGATGCTGCAGAATTCATTTCATTTTTAGAAAAAATTACGATCTGTGCAGAAATGGACAAATTAACAATGGAAATAAAAGGTAATGATGAGTTGGAATACTACCCAAGCTGGAATAAATGTTACCTTTGGTTAGAAAGTCGGGAAAAACGAAAAATAAAATAAAGACAACCACTTAAATAGTCAAATAACATAAATAACAGGGAAAGAAAAGAAAAGAGGATCGGTTGAATATAGGAATAAAAGAGATACCGATGTAAGACCTGTGTAAAATAAAATGTATATAGTATTAGAAATATTAAATGATGGTAATATAGAAATATCACTATAGAAATAAAAACAACAGACTGCCACACATCGTCCAATGTTTTTATAATGCTTTGTTTATGTATGTTTATAATAAAAAAAAAATTTTGTAACAAAAAAAAGAATTCATTTCATTTTATCATCCTTTCCCCCTTTCTCTTTCTTTCTTTTTTTCATAAAGATATGAGGTGTGGGGGCTTTACCTCTCTTGCACACACCAGGATTAAATGGGTGGTTGCTAAGAAAAAAGTATCCCTCACAGATAGTGACAACAGGGGCTACCCAGTAGGTTAACCTACTGGAGGATTTCTGTAGGGGAAGGCTGAAACCTCCCACTTTTTAATGATAAGTGGGAATGACCTTGAGATGGGGGAGGAGAGAGATGCTGCCTAGAGAATGATCAGATGAAAGAGGCTGCATATTGGCCAGAGAAAAAGACTCAGAGAGTCTTCTCTGACTAACTGACTAACTTTTCAAGCTACAAGAGACAGGGGGAGATTGGTACCAGGGGTGGATTCCACTTATGTTCCCTATCGATTTGCATTGCACTGGAAGTGTGTGTTTTGTGCGTGCACCAATGTCACATTGGGCAAATGATCTCTGTACATGCGCAGAAGTCTTTGCGCATGTGCAGAAGGTTTTTTGCCAGCTGCTCTCAAGGAGTGGCGATCGGAGGACCCGTTCAGGGGCGTGGCCAGCCGGCCATCGCTGCCAGTTGGGCAATGGGGGCAAATTTCCGCCACCATTTCAGTCAAACCGGTCCAAACCACCAGCACCCCACCACTGATTGGTACAGTGGTACCTCTACTTAAGAACGCCTCTACTTAAGAATTTTTCTAGATAAGAACTGGGTGTTCAAGATGTTTTTGCCTCTTCTTAAGAACCATTTTCTGAGAGAAATTTAGATAGCTATAGCATTTTAAATATAAATGAAAGCGAAGAACATTATCTAAAATCCGGATGATAGCATTTGGAAAGGAGGTAGCACAGGAGGAATGATATATACCAGAAATAATTGGATAAATAATTAGAAAAAATTGATTAATTTGCCTAAGAAATTGGCATTTGATATTGTACTGTATTATATTTTAATTTGAGATACGTAAATTGGAATCTCTGTAAGGTGTGAAAATCAATTAAACATTTATACACCCCCACCCCCAAACAAGAACCATTTTCTACTTAAGAACCCGAGCCTGGAAAAATTTCACAGGAAATTTGAGAGCGGCATGAAGGCCCTGCCAGTTTCTTGCCATTCCCCTTTCAATCCCAGCCATCTCAGGCTTTTCTGGGCTGCCAGAGGAGCCTTTTGGTAGTGCTTAAAGAGGCTTTGGCAGTCCAGAGCGAACAAAGCATTTTCCTTTCTCTGGGCACTTGGAGAGGGAATAAACCTCTGCCAGCCCCCAGAGAAAAGAAATGCTCCCTTCGCTCTGGGCAGCGACTGTCCTCCTCCTCTTCTTCCTCCTCCTCCTCCCACCCAAATTCTGAGCTTTTATTTCTTTCCTAATGGGTTTGCATGCATTATTTGCTTTTACATTGATTCCTATGGGAAAAATTGCTTCTACTTACAAACTTTTCTACTTAAGAACCTGGTCACGGAACGAATTAAGTTCTTAAGTAGAGGTACCACTGTACTATCAAACTTGCAAGACTGTGAATATAGACTTACAATAAAGTAGAAGAGTTCATCTGTTTCTATATTATAACAGAGTAACAGACTTGGAAGAAACCAGTGATGGCAAACCTATGGCACAGGTGCCACAGGTGGCACCATATCTACTGGCACATGAGCCGTTACCCTAGCTCGGCTCCAATGTGCATGTGCGTGCCAGCCAGTTGATTTTTGGCTCTCCTGGAGGTTCTGGAAAGGCATTTTTGGCTTCCGGAGAGTTTGGGGGAGGGCATTTTTGCCTCTGGAGTCTGGGGAGGGCAAAAAATTGGCCTACCCGGCCCACCAGAGTTTGGGAAATGGGCTGTTTCAGGCCTCCAGAGGGTCTCTGGGGGGGGCGGGGAGGCCATTTTCACCATCCCCAGGCATTGATTTATGGGTGTGGCTACTCGCGCATACTCAGTAGCACACGTGCTTTGGGCACCTGAGGAAAAAAAGGTTTGCCATCACTGCCCTATACCAGGGGTAGGCAAAGTTGGCTTTTCTATGACATGTGGACTTCAACTCCCAGAATTCCCGAGCTTGCATTATTGGCTGAGGAATCCTGGGAGTTGAAGTCCACAAGTCATAGAAGAGCCAACTTTGCCTACCCCTGCCCTATACCATTACAGACAAATGGTTGTCCAATCCTTAAAAACTTCCAGTGTTGAGCATTCACAACTTCTTCTTTTTTAAATAAACTTTATTGATTTTGAATAAAAAAGACATACAAACTTACAAACATTTAAACACATATTAGGGGTTACAATTACCCCTCTTTTCTTGAAGTCAATTTTTAATACAGAAAAAAGGATAAAGTCTTAAGTCTTTAAATCAAACTAATATTCTAATTGAAAAGAAGAACTTTGTTTATATATTCTAATGAACATAAAATTAAATTGGTAAAAAAAAAAGAGAAGCATTCACAACTTCTGGAGGTAAGGTTTTCTCACTGTTACAAAATTTCTCCTTAACTCTGCTGTTGTGTTTGCATTTACTATACACTTTTCTGTTTTGGGTGTAACGAAATGTAACAATCAGCATGTAGCAAAAAGTAAACAAAACAAAAACACACACTCATAGTAAGAACCCCTCAAATGTGGAAAAGTCCATTAATCACAAGTTTCAGAGCCACATGACAAATAATCTACAGGGTCCCAAATTTCATTTCGGGTCATATAGACTGGCGCATAGGAGCAGGGTTAATTCAAGTTGCCACTTCTCTTTAGTTAGTTTCCACCCATTGCTTCTTATTTTGCCCCTCAGGTGCTTTGAAGAATAGTTTGACTCCCTCTTCCTTGTGGCAGCCACTGAGATATTGGAACACTGCTATCATGTCACCCTTAGTCTTGATACCTATCTGGTCTAAGAAGGATGACCCACTTTCACCCTGAAGTCTTTGCCACAAATGATGGTAGAGATGAAAACATCTGGCTTTCATATAGGATATTGCTGTTTGTGCCTAAAACACACAATCAACTTCCTTCCTTCCTTCCTTCCATCCATCATTTTCTTTTTTCTTTTTCTTCCTTTCTCTTTCTTTTCTTTTTCTTCCTTTTTCCTTCTCTCCCTCTCTCCCTTTTTTCTATAAACTTTTTTTCTGGCAAATGTATAAAGTGACTTTAACACATATTTTATTTTTACGTTTAGATTTACTTTAGCTCCAGGTTTTAAGTGACAAGTTAGGGTTGAAGCAGAGTGCTCCTATATTCTATTAATATACTGTACTATAATATGTTATTAAGGAGTGGGAAGATATTTTGGTCAGATGAGCCACCAGAAGGCATTTTAAAGGAAAATACATATGTCAAATCTTGAGGATGATATACTGGAGGCCAAGGCAACTAGCACAAGCACCTCAGTGGTACCCATAGACCTATTCAGGTTTATTGGGAATCCAAGCCCAATAAGATTTCAAAAGAATGGAGCTGGAATCCACAAGATGATGAGAGGAGCAATAGCAATAGCACTTAGAATGCAATTTACAGCTCTCTCTCTGTGGTTTACAGAGTCAGCAGTAGTGGGTTGCTATCAGTGTGGTAGTGGATTGCGTACTGGTAGCGGCTACCAAAATGTGCAATTTGCGCATGACCGCTCTGGTGGCAGTTCTATGGGTGCCGCCATCTTTTTTCATATTTTTTGCTTTGTGCTCATATGCAGAAGCAAAATCTTGTGAGGGGATGCACAGGCGTGAGAGAGATTTTGGCAATTTTTTGCTTCTGTGCATGTATGTATGATTGGTTTTTATAACAAGGGTTTTTAGCTGTTTTACTATTGGATTGTCACATGCTGTTTTTACCACTGTTGCTAGCCGTCCCGAGTCCACGGAGAGGGATGGCATACAAATCCAATAAATAAATAAATAAATAAATAAATAGATAGATAGATAGATAGATAGATAGATAGATAGATAAACAAACAAACAAACAAACAAACAAACAAACAAACAAACAAACAAACAAATATAGCTGAAATCTCTCCCGTGCATTCTCCCATGAGATTTCAGTGCATTTTTGCTTCTTGCGCATACACAGAAGCAAAAATATGCTGGGGACATGTGCACATAGCATATGCACATGGAACACAATCAAAGCTGCATGTGCAGTGCACCACTAGCGGCGGTAGTAGCAATCTACCCCTGAGAGTCAGCATATAAACAGGGTCGTTTGCCCGAGTCCGCCGGTTGCACCAGTTGTAGCCCTATTTGGACAGGGAGTCTTTGCTCACAGTCACTCATGCCCTTATTACCTCAAGGTTTGACTACTAGAATGCTCTCTACATGGGGCTACCTTTGAAGAGTGTTCAGAAATTCCAGATTGTCCAAAATGCAGCCGTGCGAGCAGTATTGGGCCTTCCAAGACATGCCCATATCTCGTCATCACTCCATGGACAGCATTGGCTACCAATATGTTTCCGGACACAATTCAAAGTGTTGGTTATGATCTATGTGGCATAGGACCTGTTAGTACAGGGTACATGTTTGTTAGGGTTTGCCATTGTAAACTTGTACTATCACTGTGAAATTGTACTGTCACTTTAACTGTTAAATATTCTAGGCTGGTTCGTCATTAGAGTGCGCCAGTATTACTTCCCTCAAATGATGCTGTGACGCACATTTCTGCTCAGTCATTCCTACTTTACTTTGCCTGGAGGGGGGGGAGTGTATTTTGCTTTGTGCATATTGTATTGTATTGTATTGTATTTGCTTAGTGCTTATTATGAATTGTTTCTATCTGTTGTCTATATGTAAATAGTACTTAATAAGCATAACTAAGTCTGTGTCTTTGTTTCTTTGGCTTTATCACATACCCACGCTCTGTTAAAATTCTCTGCTCGGTGTATGTCGAAGGTCTTGTAGCCTGGCTATACCGAGACATACCAACAGGACCAGACTATCTCCAAGATCGCCTTCTGCCGCACAAATTCCAGCGACCAGTGAGGTCCCACAAAGTTGGTATCCTTAGAATCCGTCGACCAAACAATGCTGGCTGGTGGGACCGAGGGGAAGAGCCTTCTTTATGGGGGGCCCAGGACTCTGGAATCAGCTCCCCCCAGAGATTGGTGCTGCCCCCTCCCTCCTTGCCTTCCGAAAGAGTTTAAAAACTCATCTTTGCTGCCAGGCTTGGTACTCTTAGATCTTTCCCCTGACCAATGAATGTTTTTTTAGTATGATTGTCGAATGAATGGTTAATGGAAGTTTTTAAAATTAGAATTCTTAGGATTGTTTTTTAATGTATTATTAATTGGATTGTTTATTATTGTTTCTTGTGTATGCTGTGAGCCGCCCCGAGTCCTCAGAGTGGGGCAGCATACAAATCCAATTAAAACTAAAAAAACCTAAATATTGTCTCCAACAATCTGTGTCCTCATTTTATTGATCTTGGAAGGATAGAAAGTTGGGTCAACCTTGATTCGGTGAGACTCGAACTGCCAAATTACTGCAGTCAGCAATCAACAGAATTAGCTCGTAATACTGCATCCTAACCACTGTGCCACCATGACTCAGTGAAGAAGAAGAAACAGCGGGAAAATTAGATCAGTGTTTCCCAACCTTGGCAACTTGAATATATCTGGACTTCAACTCCCAGAATTCCCCAGCCAGCGAATGCTGGCTGGGGAATTCTGGGAGTTGAAGTCCAGATATCTTCAAGTTGCCAAGGTTTGGAAACACTGAATTAGATGACAACCTTTGACAAAAAAGGACTACCGCAAGTGGAATGGTGTATCAGAACAGAAATGGAATTTTTTTAAAAAGAAGAAAGCGGTGGCAACTGGAGTGTAAAGGAAAAAGCCTGCTTATCACTTAGAGATGCTGAAGCATGTCATGTTTTTTTTCTGCAGGGATTCCATCACTCTGCTGGGAAAGCACAAGTTATGTGATCAGAAAAATGGTGAAAACCATTTGTACAAAAGGAAGAATGGAAGCAGTGGTTCTCAGCAAGATTCATTTGCAACCTACTTGTCCACCAGAACATGGTGTAGTACTTGTTGACAGTTGAGTGCGGCCTTTCACTGGGTGCCCCAAGTCTCTATTGAGTTTTCAACCCAAAATTCATAAACTTCTGGCAATCCTATCATAGGATTTTGGGATGCAATAGCATTAGAATATTTCAGATGATGTTAAGGAATGTTTTTCAGTTTTCTAATGCAGAAAGCAAGATCATATGCTGCAACGTCCTGCCTGTCGGCAACTACTTCAGCTTCAACCACAACAACACAAGAGCACACAACAGATTTAAATTTAATATTAACCACTCCAAACTTGACTGTAAAAAATATGACTTCAGTAACCGAGTTGTCGAAGCGTGGAACTCATTACCGGACTCCATAGTGTCATCCCCAAACCCCCAACACTTTACCCTTAGATTATCTACGGTTGACCTATCCAGATTCCTAAGAGGTCAGTAAGGGGCGAGTACAAGTGCACTAGAGTGCCTTCCGTTCCCTGTCCTATTGCTCTCCTATATCTCCTATACCTTTCTTCTATTCCTATATCTTTTCTTCTATTGTTTCATTGATATGTTCTATTACTATATCATCTTTTCTATTATTTCTTAGATATATTTTACTATAAATATCTCCTCTATAACCTTCATCATGTATTTTACTATGTGTATATAGATATATACCCACTAAAACCCTCATTGTGTATTGGACAAAATAAATAAATAAATAAAATAAAAATAGAAAGCCAGCATGTATTGGCAAAGCTTGGAGTAGAAGATACTTCTCTGAATATTATGTATATTTCATGTACCTATGTGTAATTTTATTTATTTATATTTTTTAAGGGGAGGGGGAAAGTTTTATTTCTACCAAAAACAGTTGAAAAAAGTCAAAGAGCTGAGTTAAGCAGGTAACTGTTTATAACAAAACTGTTATAACAAAACTGTTATGAACAGATCCATTGTTCTTCAGCTTCGGTACGGTTGGTTAGTAAAAGGTAAAAGGCTGTTTTATTCACATTAAGCAAAAAGAAGCAAGATATAGACTTTATTTTCTGCGACAGGAGAACAGTCATGCAGAATACAGCTTCAAGAGCAATCATGGGCTTCCCAAGGTATGCCCATGTTACACCAACACTGCGCAGTCTGCATTGGTTGCTGATCAATTTCCGGTCACAATTCAAAGTGTTGGTCTTGACCTATAAAGCCCTTCATGGCATCGGACCAGAATATCTCCGGGACCGCCTTCTGCTGCACGAATCCCAGTGACCGATTAGGTCCCACAGAGTTGGCCTTCTCTGGGTCCTGTCGACTAAACAATGTCATTTGGCGGGTCCCAGGGGAAGAGCCTTCTCTGTGGCGGCCCCGACCCTCTGGTACCAGCTCCCCCCTGAGATTAGAACTGCCCACACCCTCCTGGCCTTCCACAAACTCCTTAAAACCCACCTCTGCCGTCAGGCATGGGGGAACTGAAATATCTTCCCCAGGCCTATACTGTTTATGTATGGTATGTTGTGTGCATGGTTTTTTTAAATTATGGGTTTTTAGCTTTCTAATTATTGAATTTGTATTATATATTGTTTTCTGTTGCTGTTGTGAGCCGCCCTGAGTCTGCGGAGAGGGGTGGCATACAAATTTAATAAATAAATAAATAAAATAAGTTGAACAAAGAACCTAGTGCAGTTTTTCCCTCAATCTTGGTATGTTTCAGCTATGTGGATGTCTACTCAACATTGGCCTGTTTAAGGTTGATAACTTCAACTCAATGCTGGCCTGTTTAAGCCTAAGCCACATGGACTTCAACTCAACCTTTGGCTGTTTAAGCTAAGTGGACGTCAACTCAACCTTGGCTATGAGTAATTTTAGATAAATGGAATCCTATACTAATTCTTTATTTTTTTTAACTAACTTACTGAAACTGCAAAATCTCATCTCATTTCAAGTAGTATAGACCAAATGTTTCCTTCCTAATAGCCTGGATTGATGCCTTTAAGTAAATAATTTGGTGCAAAGTCCAGGGTTTGATAAGAGAAGGAGTGACCAGGACAGTCAGATCTGAACAGCAGACTGAATGACCTGTTTTGAAGGGACGTTACATGTATAAAAGCCCTTTCTTAAGAGATTAAATCCAGAGTCCCCAAATTATGTAACAAGTCCATATATTGCATTAAAGACTTTTTAAAAATGGTTTGGGAGCTGGGAGAACGATGGGCCACGCATTGCCCCAAAGGTATCATTAATAATTTGGGTTTCCCTCAGAAGACACAGAGTTGCCCAAGGCACAGTCTTGTGAAGTTATCTGGACTGAGCTCAGTTCTGTGACCCCAAGGAAGTAGACAAGGTCCTTCAATTTGTCAATTTGGCCATCAGTTTGAACTTCAAATTTCCTGTTAAGGTGGCTTAGGAAATGACTAAGCGGTAGGTCATATGGTGGTATTGTACTCTTTAAAGGAGACAGATGGTCCTTCTGGACTTGAAAGAAATGGTGCTCTGCCCCCTCCACAGGCAGATGTCACACAATTCCTCCATTCTAGACAATTATCATCCAGTATTCACTCTCCCTTTTGTGGAGAAGGTTGTAGAGAAGATGATTGGATGGTAGTTACACACAATCCTGGAATAAATGGATTATTTGAACCCATTACAGTTAGTTTTCAGGTGTGGGCATAGTATAGGGCAGTGATGGTGAATCTTTTTTCCCCTTGGGTGCCAAAAGAGCATGGGTGCACGCTATCGCACATTCACAAGTGCCCACACCCATAATTCAATGCCTGGGTAGGAAAAAAAACCTTCCCCTGCCCCCCGGAGGTCCTCTGGAGGCTGGAAACTGCCTGTTTCCCAACTTCTGGTGGGCCCAGAAGGATCGTGTTTTGCACTCCCCAGGCTCCAAAGGCTCCCCTGGAGCCAGGGGAGTGTAAAAACGCCCTTCCTATCCTCTCGGAGGCTCTCTGGAAGCCAAAAATGCCCTCCCAGAGCCTCTGTGGAAGCCAAAAATCAGCTGACTGGCACACACATGCACATTGGAGATGAGTTAGGGCAACGGCTCATATGCCAGCAGATATGGCTCCACATGCTACCTATGGCATCCGTGCCATAGGTTCACCATCACTGGTACAGGGACAACAAGAATCATGCTAATCAGTGACCTTTGGCAGAACCAAGGTGGTGTGGATGGTGTAGCCATTCTTGATCTCTCAACAGCATTGATACTATTCTGGACTATATGGGGGATTGGAGGTGGGGCGTTGTGTTTCCACTAGTTCACTTCCTTCCTCAGTGGTCATTTTCAATGTCAGTCCTTCAAGGCAGGATGGCAGAGTTATGAACGCTAATATTACTTTATTATAACGTTCTGGTAACATGATCTTGGAACTCTGGATTCAATTCTGACAAGACTCAGAAGTTGGAGTTGAAATATTTATTTGTTTGTTTGTTTGTTTGTTTGTTTGTTTTGTTTGTTTTGTTTGTTTGTTTGTTTGTTTGTTTGTTCGTTCGTTCGTTCATTCATTTATTAGATTTGTATGCCGCCCCTTTCCGTAGACTCGAGGTGGCTCACAACATAATAAAACAATTCATAACAAATCTAATAATTTACAATTTAAAATTTAAAGTAGTTAAGAAAACCCCATTTTTAAGCAGACATACCTACAAACATACCATACATAAATTATATAGGCCTAGGGGAGATATCTCAATTCCCCCATGCCTGACGACAAAGGTGGGTTTTGAGGAGTTTGCGAAAGGCAAGGAGAGTAGGGGCAGTTCTAATCTCTGGGGGGAGCTGGTTCCAGAGAGTGGGGGCAACCACAGAGAAGGCTCTTCCCCTGGGGCCCACCAACCGACATTGTTTAGTTGACAGGACCCGGAGAAGGCTGACTCTGTGGGACCTAATCGGTTGCTGGGATTTGTGCAGCAGAAGGCGGTCTCGGAGATATTCTGGTCCAATGCCATGAAGGGCTTTATAGGTCATAACCAACACTTTGAATTGTGACCGGAAATTGATCGGCAACCAATGCAGACTGCTGAGTGTTGGTGTAACATGGGCATTTTTGGGAAAGCCCATGTCTGCTCTCGCAGCTGCATTCTGCACTGTCTGAATAAATATATGATACATCCTCCAGTTGTCAATGTTGGGAAACTTTGCCATATATGCATATGGTCTGATGGGAAAGTCATATTTTTATGGACCATATGAACAAAGATAGGGTAGGGGTGATACATATATTGGGCAGTGATGTTCCTTCGTTTTTACAAGGGAATTAAATTAAGCTGGCTGGCAGCAGGTTAAAAGTCACAGATGTATTGTAAAAGCCACTTGAGGGTCCCATTTCTGCTTTCAGCTCGTTAGGGTTTCATCCAGTTCTCCAGAGGGCAAACTTTGTAAAACCTTGCATTGTATTGTACTTTTCCTTTTCCTTGTTGTTGCCATTCTGTCATTCATTTCTATGGAAACGGCAGAGATTGAACCTAGCAAGAACTCTTGATCACAGCCATTGCCTTTTTGGTTACAGTTTCCATGAGAACAGATGTTTGGACATTGAAAGAGGTGTGTGTGTGTGTATATATCTGTAACTGAGCTTTTGGTTGAGAGAGAAAAAGATTTGTGCTCAGTTTGCACCCTTAAAATTCTGAAAAGTAGGTTTCCAGTGACTTTTGTCTGTTTTAGTAGTGTTCTCTTGGGAGTGAAGCCACCTCACTTCTGACACTTGTGGGGTAGGAACACAAGGGTGGTAATAAAGTTTCTAGAAAGTCCTGTGATGTTTTGAATAACATCAAGGCGAGAGTGTAAACACCTCCAGACCAAAGGAAAGTTCAACCATTAGTAAAGTGCTTCTCCCAATAAACAATATATATATAACAGAGTGTCTCCCCACTGTGCAGCTTCCAAAATCCAGCAGCACAAAGTAGGAGAACAAGATCTTGCCAAAATGATTTCAAGAAAATGTGAATTTTTTTTAAAAAAAATAAGACCTAAGGAAATGCAGCTGGAATATCATGCAAACACAGTAACTTCCAAATGCAACTGTTGAATTCCAGACATGGCATTGCCATGTAGACAATCATTGGGGAGATTGGCTTTTAAAATTCTATTTATTGTGTAGGTAGCATTTTATTATTTTATTATTATTATTATTTATCAGATTTGTATATTGCCCCTCTCCGAAGACTCGGGGCAGCTCACAACAGTAATAAAAACAATATAGTAGTGGAACAAATCTAATATTAAACAACATATAAAACCCTATCATTATTTAAAAAACCAAACAGCACATTCATACCAAACAAAACAAAATATAAAAGAGCCTGGGGGAAAGATGTCTCAACTCCCCCATGCCTGGCGGTATAATTAGTCTTGAGTAGTTTACGAAAGACAAGGAGGGTGGGGGCAGTTCTAATCTCCAGGGGGAGTTGGTTACAGAGGGCCGGGGCCACCACAGAGAAGGCTCTTCCCCTGGGGCCCACTGAACAACATTGTTTAGTCGATGGGAGAAAGCCAACTCTGTGGGACCATATCGGTCACTGGGATTATTGCGGTAGCAGGCGGTTCTGGAGGTACTCTGGTCCAATGCCATGTTATATCACCAGGGGTGGGCTGCTGCCCCGACCGGGGGTGGGGGGAATACAGTGGGCTAGCGAAAATGGAGCTCCAACCCAGAGCATCCAATTTGTATCGAAAGATGTTGAAAGAAAATGCAGGGCATCCTCTTTGGGAAGCCTCTGCGTTCTTCCCGAAAGCGTTTAAAACCCCCAAAGCCAGCCAGAAGGCACCTTTATGACAATGCTCAAAATGTGCCTTCAAAACTCTGAGTGAGATGTCTCTGTCATTTCACTGTTCTATAGCTGCTCATTTCTAGGATGTGGGTGAATTTGATGACTTGCTTATTTTGAGTCCATTGATATGGGTATTGGTTTGAGGTTCTTGGAAAATCCTTGGTCAAGTCACATGATTGTCAAGCCACTCCCACCCGGTCACATGGCTGGCAAGCTACTCCTACCTGGTCACATGACCATCAAGCCATACCCACAAAATGAGCCACACCCACAGTGTGTAAAACTTTTGATATCCCTTCACTGTATGTAGCGTATATGTAAGTCAGCAAGTTTGAAGTAATATTATGCCTTTTAAAAATATCAAGTTGATGATAATAATGAGCCGGGGTGGCGCAGCAGGTAGAGTGCTGTACTGAAGGCCACTAAAGGTGACTGGAAGATCTCCAGGTCAGTGGTTCAAATCTCATCACTGGTTTAAGGTTGACTCAGCCTTCCATCCTTCCGAGGTGGGTAAAGTGAGGACCTGGATTGTGGGGGCAATATGGTGACTCTGTTCAAAAGTGCTATTGCTAACATGTTGTAAGCTGCCCTGAGTCTAAGGAGAAGGGCAGCATAAAAATTGAATAAATAAATGAAATAAAATAATAAAATAAAATAAAATAAAATAAAATACAGTAAAATAAAATAAAATAAAATAAAATAAAATAAAATAAAATAAAATAAAATAAAATAAAATAAAATAAAATAAAATAAAATAAAATAAAATAAAATAAAATAAAATAAAATAAAATAAAATAAAATAAAATAAAATAAAATAAAATAAAATAAAATAAAATAAAATAAAATAAAATAAAATAAAATAAAATAAAATAAAATAAAATAAAATAAAATAAAATAAAATAAAATAAAATAAAATAAAATAAAATAAAATAAAATAAAATAAAATAAAATAAAATAAAATAAAATAAAATAAAATAAAATAAAATAAAATAAAATAAAATAAAATAAATAAAATAAAATAAAATAAAATAAAACAAAACAATACAATACAATACAACAAAATAAATATAAAATAAAATAAATAACACTGACGTCTGATATCATAGATTATATTTCTAAAGAATCCACAGAGAGTAGAATTGATAGCAAAATAAATAAATATGGGGCTGCAATGAGTCACTGGTGGTGGAGTGATTACAATGCAGTACTGCAGACTAACTTTGCCATTGGCAGGAGTTTAATCCTGACTGGCTCAAGGTTGACTCAAGCGTTCCATCCTTCCCAAGTTGGTAAAATGGGGACTCAGATTGTTGGAGGCAATATGCTGACTCTGTAAACTGCTAAAGAAGTCTGTAA
The DNA here is from genome assembly GCF_031021105.1 of Erythrolamprus reginae. Taxonomy (NCBI): domain Eukaryota; kingdom Metazoa; phylum Chordata; class Lepidosauria; order Squamata; family Dipsadidae; genus Erythrolamprus; species Erythrolamprus reginae. Next base: position 78,501,219 of record NC_091952.1, read on the forward strand.
AGCACTGTGATGCACTATACAATTCGAAGTGCTACTGCAATCAAGGAAACCAACAAAAAAAATCTATATAAAAAACCCCTGTGACAACAGTGTAATACAAATATTTAAAATACAAGCTTTTGCATATGACCTTCTGTTTATTATAGAAGAGCTACCACAGTCTGGTGTGAAGCTAATGGAAGTACTGGGAGAATATGACAAAGTAACTGGCTTGAAGGTAAACAAGGAAAAAAACAAAATGTTAGTTTAAAATATCACTAAAACTCAGGAAAATTATTTGATCAAGGGAAAAAAATGTTCAGACAACCAAGAAAGTCAGATATTTAGAATCTCAACAATTAAAATAAACATTTAACCAAAAATACTTATCTTATTTCAAAATATACCAATAAGATTAGAAAAGGATTACTTTGGAAATCTGAACAAAATTGTATCCAAATTTATTTGGCAAGAGAAGAAACCCAGAATTAAATTCAATTTATTACAAGAATCTAAGGAAAGAGGAAGATTCGGCTATGTCCGATTGGGAAAATACTACCAAACAGCAGCAATTACATGGGTAAGAGATTGAATAAGACAAAAAAAAAAAGGTTATTAGTGCTGGAAGGGCACAATATACAAATAGGGTGGCATGCAATCCTTTGGGATGGGAAGCACAAGTCCACCAATACTACCAGAGGCATCACATTGGTTGAGTTCTATTGGATGCCTGTATAAAAGTCAAATGACTAAAATTATAAGGAAATCCTGAACTAGTCATCAACATTGGAGATGTTTGTACATCCAAACATCATTACCTAGGGAAAGTAGCCATGTACTGTATAAGGACATACTAAATGAAAGAGGAGAATCTAGGAAATAATTGCATGAGTAAGGAATAGAACTGGAATGGTTGGCGTACCGACAAGTTCAGTCTCAATACATGAAAGATTAAAAAAAAGAGTGGGGCATAAAGAAAGAATTCATGGAATTAGACCAAATCTTATTAGGAACAGATGAGAAAGTGATAAAAAAAAAATATCAATAGAATAGAATAGAATAGAATAGAATTTTTATTGGCCAAGTGTGATTGGACACACAAGGAATTTGTCTTGGTGCATATGCTCTCAGCGTACATAAAATAAAATATACATTTGTCAAGAATCATGTGGTACAACACTTAATGATTGTCATAGGGGTCAAATAAGCAATGAAGAAGCAATATTAATAAAAATCTTAGGATATAAGCAACAAGTTACAGTCATACAGTCAACATGGGAGGAAATGGGTGAAAGGAATGATGAGAAAAACTAGTAGAATAGAAGTGCAGATTTAGTAGAAAGTCTGACAGTGTTGAGGGAATTATTTGTTTAGTAGAGTGATGGCGTTCGGAAAAAAAACTGTTCTTGTGTCTAGTTGTCTTGGTGTACAGTGCTCTGTAGCGACGTTTTGAGGGTAGGAGTTGAAACAATTTGTGTCCAGGATGTGAGGGGTCAGTAAATATTTTCCCCGCCCTCTTTTTGACTCGTGCAGTATACAGGCCCTCAATGGAAGGCAGGTTGGCAGCAATTATTTTTTCTGCATACTGGAATATGCAATGGCGAAAGAACAAGTGGAAGAAACCATGCTAACCAGGGAAAATGTTTTTGGCTATACTATTGAATTAGATAAATGGCAGGAATTAATTTATACATGGTATGCTTGTGTGTGTGTCTGTTAGTATATGGGGTTTTTTAAAGCTTTAAATATTTTAACTGATTGGATTATTATGATTTGTACTACTTGCTGTGAGCCGCCCCGAGTCTTCGGAGAGGGGCGGCATACAAATCCAAATAATAAATAAATAATAATAAATAAATTATGGGAGAGGAACAGAAAGTTAGCCTTAGCTACTAAATATAAAGAAAATTTATACAAGATGTGTTATAGGTGGCAACTTTCACCCACAAGACTAGCTAAAACCCCCCAAAAAAACCTACTGCCGCCGTTGTGCTAGAAATGCAAGGCAGAGCCAGGAACTTTCTACCACATGTGGTGGGTGTGTCCCAAAACTAGAGATTTTTGGCATCAGATAAGAAATTGGCTAGAAGAGATGCTAAACCAAAGCATAGAGTTAAAGCCAGAACTATTCTTGTTAGGGATTACAAAAGATAAATATAGCAAAGGAACAATATATTCAATGTCGCACATACTAACAGCAGTAAGATTGGTCTTTGCACAAAATCAGAAAAGCAAAGAGATTCCCACTGAAGAAGAGATAATAAAGAATGTATTGATTTGTGCAGAAATGGATAGGTTGACTCTAGAACTCAAAGACAAGGGTGAGATGGAATATTACGAAATCTGGAATAAAATGTATCAGTGGTTGGAAGTGAGGAGGAAATGTCAGGACAGAGAAATATTGATAAGTTGAGAGTTGAATTTTTTTTTTATAGTATTGTGTGATATGCAGGAATTGTATTTGTATTGAAAGTAATTTGTACATATTCATATGTGTTTGAAGCTTGATAGGTTGTATATATTTAAATATCAAGTCTGAATGTTCGTTAGGTAAAACGTTATGGAAATGTTTGAACCAGTAAAGTTGCACCATGTCCAATGTTTCTAATTGTTTATTCAATAAAAAACTTGTTATTAGAATAGAATAGAATGGAATGGAATGGGATAGAATGGAATGGAATGGAATGGAATAGAATAGAATAGAATAGAATTCTTTATTGGCCAAGTGTGATTGCACACACAAGGAATTTGGTGCTCTCAATGTACATTAAAAAAAAGATACATTTGTCAAGAATCATGCTTAATGATTGTCATAGGGGATCAAATAAGCAATGAGGAAACAATCAATATTAATAAAAATCTTAAGGATACAAGCAACAAGTTACAGTCATAAAGTCCTAAGTGGAAGGAAATGGGCGATAGGAATGATGAGAAAAAAACTAGTAGTAATAGTATTAAAACAAGTTTAATACAATAGTAACATGTTTAAAAAAGGGGGGGAAATTAAAATGGTCTGGTGGACTACATCATTAACAAAGTAATCCACACTTGCAACCCCCAACATTTATGTATGTATGTATGTATGTATGTATGTATGTATGTATGTATGTATGTATGTATGTATGTTGGGGATGGGCATATTTTCTTTAGTAAAGAGATTGTTAGGCAATTTTCTATCTTTGAGTTTATCAACAATCTGATATTCTGGCTCTTTCTTCATATACAGTAATTGCCTATATGGTTATGAACATTGAATCTTGCAAAGACAATCAAACATTTAATGTCTGTTCTTCACGTACATATTGTCATGCAAAATTTTGTTCTTTGGAGAAATTATTCTCTGTGCATTTGGAACTCGGAGAAGTGTCTAAAATTTTAAAAGTCGTTATCTCTGATACTTATCCTGTCCCGATTGTGAGTTATTGGTTTTTACTAAATTGAGAAATTCTGTGGGGTACTTCATTTATCCTTTTCTTTTGTAGTGATTTCTTTCTACACTATAATAGTTTTGTTTGATCCTTCCCTTTTTGTATAGGATGGGGTGCCTGGTTGTGTTTCTTCCTTTGGAACAAATAGTCTGATGTTGATTGTCAAGGATGGATTTTTCTGAGAAGTCTCTCTCTACTACATTGCATTCTTTTCTATGATGGTGCTTCCATGCTGTTTCCTCATAAAGCTGTTTTCCCTGTAGATTTCTATGTTGCGGGGAAAGCGAGAACTCTCTGTTCAGAGCCCTTTAAAAAAAAATATTTTGTAGCTATTAACGGTGTGCGGTCTTTGTTCATTTGATCTGCTGTTTTGTTTTGGAGCAAAAGTCTTTGCTTCCTCCCCACACTAACATTTTCCATGCTCTAATTCCTTTCCTCCAATGCTAGCCAATATCACCCCATCTTTAGTGAGTCCTTGTAGCGATTTTGAGCCGATCCATGCAAATCCTGGCAGTACAGTAATAAAAATATAGAGATACGAGCTTTTGCAAACTCCCCTCTTTCCAGCATGACTTCGAAGCTTCTTACAGAAAGCAACATTTACGCAAGGCTTTCATTTTCCTGTTGCTTTAAGTTATTTGGCAAAACCCTGAATGTGTCCCCTTATGGGTTATGGTGTTTGCATCAAATGACTGACTCGGTTGGAGTTATTTCGTCTGACATTATAATTACATGTTGGTCCAAAGAAAGTGCTGTTTTCTCATGTTGCCCTTGACAGGGTATATTCTGAGAACATATCTAGCACAGTTTACATCTTCTTTATCCCAATAATTCTTATCTGCAAATCTGCAGCAATCTTTTGTTAGCCTCGCTGGCTGAGAATTTCAGTGGTGTGTAATCCCAGCTCATCTGACCCTGTATTGAGGGTCTTGGGTTTCAAGTTTCAAGTTTTATTGGATTTATATGCCGCCCCTCTCCGAAAACTCGGGGCGGCTAACAAAAATCATGAACAATATACAATAAAATCCAATACTAAAAGCAAATCAAAACCCCTTAATATATAAAAACCAAATATACATACAAACATACCATGTATACAGTTGCAACGGCCTAGGGGGAGAAGAAGTCTTAATTTCCCCATGCCTTGCGGCAGAGGTGGGTTTTAAGTAGCTTATGAAAGGCAAGGAGGGTGGGGACAATTCTAATCTCTGGGAGGGAGTTGGTTCCAGAGGGCCGGGGCCACCACAGAGAAGGCTCTTCCCCTGGGTCCCGCCAAGTGGCATTGTTTAGTTGACGGGACCCGGAGAAGACCCACTCTGTGGGACCTAACTGGCCGCTGGGATTTGTGCGGCAGAAGGCGGTCCCTGAGATAATCTGGTCCGGTGCCATGAAGGGCTTTATAGGTCATAACCAACACTTTGAATTGTGACCGGAAATTGATCGGCAACCAATGCAGACTGCGGAGTGTTGGTGTGACATCGGCATATTTAGCGAAGCCCATGATTGCTCTCGCAGCTGCATTCTGCACGATCTGAAGTTGGGTGTCCTCCTCGATCCACAGCTCACATTAGAGAAACATCTTTCAGCTGTGGCAAGGGGGGTGTTTGCCCAGGTTCGCCTGGTGCACCAGTTGAGGCCCTATTTGGACTGTGGGTCACTGCTCACAGTCACTCATGCCCTCATCACCTCGAGGCTCGACTGCTGTAATGCTTTCTACATGGGACTACCTCTGAAAAGTGTTTGGAAACTTCAGATCGTGCAGAATGCATCTGCGAGAGCAATCATGGGCTTCCCAAGGTATGCCCATGTTACACCAACACTCCGCAGTCTGCATTGGTTGCCGATCAATTTCCGGTCACAATTCAAAGTGTTGGTAATGACCTATAAAGCCCTGTATGGCATCGGACCAGAATACCTATGGGACCATCTTCTGCCGCACGAATCCCAGTGACCGACTAGGTCCCACAGAGTTGGCCTTCTCTGGGTCCCGTTGACTAAGCAATGTCATTTGGCGGGACCCAGGAGAAGAGCCTTCTCTGTGGCGGCCCCGACCCTCTGGAACCAGCTCCCCCCAGATATCAGAGTTGCCCCCACCCTCCTTGCCTTTCGTAAGCTCCTTAAAACCCACCTCTGTCGTCAGGCATGGGGGAATTGAAATTTCTCTTCCCCCTAGGCTTATAGAATTTATACATGGTATGCTTGTATGTATGAGTGGTTTTTTAAATTGGGGTTTTTTAGATTGTTTTTAATATTAGATTTGTTTACATTGTCTTTTTATATTGTTGTTAGCCGCCCCAAGTCTCAGGAGAGGGGCGGCATACAAATCTAATTAATAATAATAATAATAATAATAATAATAATAATAATAATAATAATAATAATAATAGTTGTTTTATTCCAAGATCCACCTCTATCTGCCCCAGGAGTTCAGTTTTATACATGGTGTGTGAGTCCGTGTATTTGCGCATATTGCCTGAGCTATCTTGATTTATTTTTATCCCTCTACAGCTGAGGTATATTTATTCAGAATAAGTATCAGTCTCAATAAATGGAAGTTCCTTTCATGTAAAATGCATTTGGAGGTTCAACCTAAGGTTGAACTTCTATATTTGCAAAGATCATCTGATTTGGGGAGGCAAATCGGGAGCTCAAAAATTGTGAGATCTGGGACAGGACATTCTGGAGGTTTCAATGCTTAGAATAAAAAAACCCTCCAATTAGTTGAAAAGAAGAGAGCTTTCCTCCTGGCACAATGTAGCGTGGGAAAATACACATCAGTGTAACTTTTTCCCCCAGTAGCATAGCAAGACTTAGAATATTACAAAGAGATGAATCATCATGCTAGCTATCATAGAAATAAGTTCAGGTATTTTACATAGAAACATAGAAGAATGATGGCAGAAAAAGACCACATGGTCCATCTAGTCTGCCCTTATACTATTTCCTGTATTTTATCTTACAATGGATATATGTTTATCCCAGGCATGTTTAAATTCAGTTACTGTGGATTTACCAACCACGTCTGCTGGAAGTTTGTTCCAAGGATCTACTACTCTTTCAGTAAAATAATATTTTCTCATGTTGCTTTTGTTGCCCTAGCTCAGGTCCAGCATTCATGTGTGTGCTGGCCAGCTGATTTTTGTCTCACACAGAGGCTCTGAGAGGGTATTTTTAGTTTCCAGAGAGCCTTCAGGGGGATGGGGAGGGTGTTTTTCCCCTCCCCCAGCTCCAGGGAAGCCTTTTGAGCCTGGGGAGGGTGAAAGAGGATCCTCCTGGGAGGAAACAGAACCTGAAAAGGCGGGGAGAAGCCTCTGTGGGCCTCTCTAGGAATCTCCTGGGAGGAAACAGGGCCAGAAAAGGCAGGGAGAAGCCTCTGTGGGCCTCTCTAGGAATCTCCTGGGAGGAAACAGGGCCAGAAAAGGCAGGGAGAAGCCTCTGTGAGGCCTCTCTAGGAATCTTCTGGGAGGAAACAGGGCCGGAAAAGGTGAGGAGAAGCCTCTGTGGGGTCTCTCTAGGAATCTCCTGGGTGGAAACAGGGCCGGAAAACGTGGGGAGAAGCCTCCGTGGGGCCTCTCTAGGAATCTCCTGGGAGGAAACAGGGCCTCCACCCTCCCTTGTGGTTTCCCCAATCACACACATCATTTGCTTTTACATTGATTCCTATGGGAAAAATTTCTTCTTCTTACAAACTTTTCTACTTAAGAACCTGGTCACAGAACGAATTAAGTTCATAAGTAGAGGTACCACTGTATATATATATATATTAACATATATATTTACAGCAGACAAGATAGTCAGGGACATCATGAGGTAAATCAAACAGCATACAGGGAACACAGAAGAAAAAAAAACAGGGAGGGAAACTCTCACTATATATCCACAGTAGCCAGTCAGAGCATAAATTGTTTCTCTCTTCTCTTAATTTTGTTTCTTTTCAGTCAAAAGGAGAGGGGCAGCATACAAATCTAATAATAATAATAATAATAATAATAATAATAATAATAATTATTATTATTATTATTATTATTATTATTTATTAGATTTGTATGCCGCCCCTCTCCTTTTGACTGAAAAGAAACAAAATTAAGAGAAGAGAGAAACAATTTATATTATTATTATTATTATTATTATTATTATTATTAAATTTGCAGTCTGAATAACCTACTGTACAATAGGGGGAATCATTACCACATTTCCTAAGACATTTTTTGCCCTTTCTTGATTACAGTATAATTGACTTAAAGACTTTGAAACAGAAGAGGAACATAATCATTTGTTAGTTCCATAAAATAAATCAATCGATACACTAACACAAATAGACAGCTGATGGAAATAGGGCAGTCTCACAAAGCATCGCTAGACAAATGCTTCAGAAGAGAGACTTGGATGGCAACGGGTTATAACAAACAATAAAGCTACAGTCTTACAACCAGTATCTGGTTGCTACCAGTATGGATAAGGATGCTGTACCAGTAGCGAAAATTGAACTGCAGGTGCAGTTTCGTTTCTGCTGTGGACACGCACATGTGTTCCAGTGAGATTTTGCTTTTGTGCATGTGCAGGAGGCCCTGAAGGCCAAGAGCAATAACATCAAAATGACGGGTGCAACTGGGTGGCTAAAGCTACTATGTTCGGAAACTTCAGATTGTGCAGAATGCGGCTACGAGAGCTATCGTGGGGCTCCCGAGATTTACCCACGTTTCGTCAACACTCCGCGGCCTGTACTGGCTGCCAATTGGTTTCCGGTCACAATTCAAAGTGTTGGTAATGACCTATAAAGCCCTATATGGCATAGGACCAGAATACCTACGGGACCATCTTCTGCCGCACGAATCACAGCGGCCGATAAGGTCCCACAAAGTTGGCATTCTCCGGATCCCATCGACTAAATAATGTCGTCTGGCGGGCCCCAGGGGAAGAGCTTTCTCTGTGGTGGCCCCGGCCCTCTGGAATCAACTCCCCCTGGAGATTAGAACTGCTCCCACCATCATTGCCTTTCATAAGTTATTGAAGACCCAACTATGTCACCAGGCGTGGGGTAACTGAGACACCCCCGGGCTCATATAGTTTATATATGGTTTGATTGTGTTGCATATTTTTAATGATGGGTTTTAGATGTATTTTAAATATTGGATTTGTCACATTGTTATAATTGTTGTGAGCTGGTCCAAGTCTTCGGAGAGGGGCGGCATACAAATCTAATAAATTATTATTAATTATTATTATTATTACTGCCATTTTAATTTGTATTTGATGTGTGTTGTTCACCTTAAAAAGGGAAGGAGTTTTGATCACCTGGACATGCCTATAATTTTGATATTGTTACCCCACTCGTAGAGGCTTCTGGCTGCTGCTGGTTTAGAATGGTACACCTGTACCAATGGCAGAAGTTTGCCCTCACCAAATCGGCAGTTGGCAATGCCCCCAAACCAGTCCTCCATTTACCGCTTCCTGAAAGTGGCTTGGAAAAATCTCCTGCGCATGCTCAGAGGTCATTTGTGTGACATGACAAGGTGTGAAGCCAGTTGGGAAGGTAAACCTTCTCCTGCTTTCTAGGAATACCAATCAGACCTGATCAACATGTTAACTCTGCTCCCCAGCAGGACAAAAGACTTCAGGGACACCAATTTATTTCATACTATATAATGACGGTCGGAAATGAGACAGGAACCATGATGTGCCAGGGTGACCAAAAGCATAGATGATGGGTTTATGTGTAGAATGATTGTTACTTCAAGGCTAAGCCGCTTTCCCCATATTATTTAAGAGTCTGCAGGAGAAACAGTGGCTGAGCCATCCATTGTGCTAAGCCATAATGTGATTTGCCTGGTTTAGGGTTTGCATGATGTGACAGCAAGCATTAAAGTAAGTCCGAGGGACTGAAGTCCCAAGGTCAGTTCCCTAATTTCATTCTCTGGGAGCAGATATAATCACTGAGCTGACAGCCTGATGGATAATGCAGTATACAAGCTTTTGGGAGTGGTATCAGGTATTTATTCCGCACTCATATCCCACTCTTCCTGGCAACATGAATCAAATGGAAGCTGGCATGCACTGCCTGGTTTAAAACTGTTCCATTGGCCTCCTTGCTAATAATCAAAATTATGGGTCTCCTTCCAATTTAGTATGGAGCCATTCACATCAATTTGATTCAAATGAATCATGATTCAGTCACAGAATATGACAAACTATGGGGTTCACCTACCACATTTATTGAAAATGCCATAATGGCTGAATTTCTATGACATGCAAGACAAAAACCAACATCTGAGCCATGTCTGAGGATACCCTCCTACTATTCATTCATTCATTCATTCATTCATTCATTCATTCATTCATTCATTCATTCATTCATTCATTAGATTTGCATGCCGCCCCTCTCCGCAGACTCGGGGCGGCTAACAACAGTAAAAAGACAACGTAAACAAATCTAATATTTAAAAAATCTAAAAACCCCAATTTAAGAGATCAGTCATACATACAATCATGCCATACATAAATTTTATAAGCCATGGGGAAGGGAATATTTCAATTCCCCCATGCCTGACGACAGAGGTGCATTTTTAAGAGCTTACGAAAGGCAAGGAGGGTGGGGGCAACTCTGATATCTGGGGGGAGTTGGTCCCATAGGGTAGGGGCCGCCACAGAGAAGGCTCTTCCCCTGGGTCCCGCCAAACGACATTGTTTAGTCGATGGGACCCGGAGAAGGCCAACTCTGTGGGACCTAACTGGTCGCTGGGATTCGTGCGGCACAAGGCAGTCCTGGAGATATTCTGGTCCGATGCCATGAAGGGCTTTATAGGTCATAACCAATACTTTGAATTGTGACCGGAAACCGATCGGCAACCAATGCAGACTGCGGAGTGTTGGAGTAACATGGGCATATTTAGGAAAGCCCATGATTGCTCTCGCAGCTGCATTCTGCACGATCTGGAGTTTCTGAACACTTTTCAAAGGTAGCCCCATGTAGAGAGCGTTACAGTAGTCAAGCTTCAGCTTCAGCAGTTTTGCAATGTGGGTCCAGCACACCATGACCAACTTGCCACAGCCAACCTAAGGTCACAAGCTTCCGCAAGAGTTTAAAGATCTATCTCTGCTGGCAGGCTTGGGGCCATTAAGTCTTCCCCCGGCCAGTGAATGAATGTATAGGTTTGATTAACTGAATGTGAGTGATTGACTTTTTTAAGAAATGGGGTTTTTAGTACAGTGGTACCTCTACTTATGAATTTAATTCGTTCAGTGACCAGGTTCTTAAGTAGAAAAGTTTGTAAGAAGAAGCAATTTTTCCCATAGGAATCAATGTAAAAGCAAATAATGTGTGGAATTGGGGAAACCACAGGGAGGGTGGAGGCCCTGTTTCCTCCCAAGAGATTCCTCGAGAGGCCCCAGGAAGGCTTCTCCCCGCTTTTTCCTGTCTTGTTTCCTCCCAGGAGATTCCTCGAGAGGAACCACAGAGGCTTCTCCCTGCCTTTTCCAGCCCTGTTTCCTCCCAGGATATTCCTAGAGAGACCCCACAGAGGCTTCTCCCTGCCTTTTCCAGCCCTGTTTCCTCCCAGGAGATTCCTGGAGAGGGCCCACAGAGGCTTCTCCCCACATTTTCCAGCCCTGTTTCCTCCCAGGAGATTCCTGGAGAGACCCCACAGAGGCTTCTCCCTGCCTTTTCCAGCCCTGTTTCCTCCCAGGAGATTCTTTGAGAGGCCCCACTGAGGCTTCTCCCCACCTTTTCCAGTCCTGTTTCCTCCCAGGAGGATCCTCTTCCACACTCCCCAGGCTCAAAAGGCTTCCCTGGAGCTGGGGGAGGGAAAAACACCCTCCTCATCCCCCTGGAGGCTCTCTGGAAACTAAAAACGCCCTCTCAGAGTCTCTGTGTGAGCCAAAAATCAGCCGGACGGCACACACATGAACGCTGGACCTGAGCTAGGGCAACGGCTCGCGTGCCAGCAGATATGGCTCCACATGCCAACTGTGGCACCCATGTCATAGGTTCGCCATCACTGGTTTCCTGCTAGAGCTGGAGAGTAGAGTTGAAGACCTCCAAGGTCCCTTCCAACTCTGTTATTCTGTTGACACAAGAGCCATTGGTCGCCCTGCAATATTGCAGCAGAAACCTCCTCTCAGAATGCCCAGGAAAAAATGGAATGGAAAGGTGTCAGGATGGTGACACCTTTGCTGCTGGAGGACAGAAGGGAATCCTGTAAAAGAGAACGGGGTGGGAATTCTCACCATTAGGAAGTCATTCTGTTAGATAGGGCGAATGGAAGACAGGCTTCAGTGACAACAGCTCTTTATTCAGCAACTATGTACCAATCCGGCAACTGCTTGCCTGACAGCTTGCCCTTTTATAGGGAACTGTCAGGTAGCTCCTCCAATCAGAGTGGCTTATTTTCCCATCAGAATGGTGGACCTGATTGAAACCTTCTTAACTGACTCTTGAGGATCTAACACATTCATTCAGCAATTCCGGATGAAGCACGGCAGAAGTTTCTTCATAGTGTAACAAAGGAGTAGAAACGTGGCCTGCTGGTTTTCAATTTGCGATATACGGCAGAACACTGGAGGGTACGTAAGAGTCAGATCAAGAGGTATAAATACTGTACATGTCTCAATGATCAACTGGATAATCATGTGTTGGAAGAAATGTCCATATGGGTTCAGTTCCAAGTTGGGAGAAAGACACTGGAAATGTGGAGGTTGCTTGGAAAGATGGTTATTGATGAACATCAATAAGGGAAGAGATGCTGGGAACACCTGGGTTTTATGCCCTGTGATGTTTTTTGAATTTGAGGTTGTGTTCTGATTGGTTGTCAGACTCCCATGAGGCCATGCAGGAGCAACACTGTAGGCAGTCCTGAGTCCCAGGCTTGGTTGAGCCTTGCTGGGTGTTGATGTAATGAAAGGGCTTTGGGCAATTCCTACTATGGCTCTGCCTTAGGAGATAGATCTTTGTTATGTAGAATATACAAGCCCATTGTCAAAGATTGGGGGGCTGAGTTTCTACCTCCCTTTTAGGGGAAATATTCTGCTCTTTTAACATTTCCTAAAATACACTGCTCAAAAAAATGAAGGGAACACTCAAAGAACACATCCTAGACGTGAATGAATGAAATATTCTCATTGAATACTTTGTTCTGTACAAGGTTGAATGTGCTGACAACACGTGGAATTTGATTGTCAATCAGTGTTGCTTCCTAAGTGGACAGTTTGATTTCACAGAAGTTTGATTTACCTGGAGTTATATTGAATTGTTCAAGTGTTCCCTTTATTTTTTGAGCAGTATATTTCATTTTCCTAGGAGAGGGGTGGGTTTTAACTTCCTATACATGTGTTAGGTGTTAGGGAGTAAGCTGTACTACCCCCGCACGGAGGAAAACGTCGAGGTGGAGGATATCCAGCTAATATCCCAGAGATATGATAATGAGATACATTACATGTATAAATATTATTTACATTAGACAAATATCGTAGTCAGTAACAATCCTAATCATTTACAAATACAGCACTCAATATTCTCAATACATATACAATGCAAGCCTTACTCAATACATATACAGACTAACATTAGAGGATACAGTTCTTACTACATTAGGTAGTCCTTACAATGGAATAGTCATATAGACCAGTGTTTCCCAACCTTGGCAACTTGAAAATATCTGGACTTCAACTCCCAGAATTCCCCAGCCAGCATTTGCTGGCTGGGGAATTCTGGGAGTTGAAGTCCAAATATCTTCAAGTTGCCAAGGTTGGGAAACACTGATATAGACAAACCAGCATTGAATCAGAAAGATATCAGGGAGAATCTTAAGGCTCTCGGCTGAGAGAGAGAGAGAGAGGGGGAGGGAGGGAGGGAGGGAGGGGGAGAGAGAGAGAGAGAGAGAGAGGAGAGGAGAGGAGAGAGAGAGAGAGAGAGAGACAGAGACAGAGACAGAGAGACAGAGAGACAGAGACAGAGAGACAGAGAGAGAGACAGAGAGAGAGACAGAGAGAGAGAGAGAGAGAGAGAGACTCTGCTGACTGCAACATCAGTTCTTAAATCAGTAGTGTACTAATTCCTTTAACAAAAATAAGTTATGGTTAGGTTATATATTGGAAAGCCCAACTAGTAATACACATAGTATAAGAAGCATTTGAGGCATCCTGAGACCACGAGACATATCAACAATGGTTCATTTGAGCCAGAAGTCTTGTGTTCTGAATAACAATGAACATCAACCCATCCACCCTCCCCAAAATTAGGAAGAAATTTCCTAATATCCACAAAAGCTTGACTTAAGATTTCAGACATTTTGATCAATTGCTGTGGAACAATAGCCAGAAGCTCTGGGAAGTTAGAGGTACCGAACAAAACAAGTAAGAAAAATACCCAAAACAAAGATTCTTTTTCTCCCAAATAATATTTTTGTTTTATTTTTTTATTTCGTCAAGCATGTATTAGATAACAGATATAACATGAAACATAAGTATGTACATGAAATGGATACAAATAAAAGGAAACATGAGGACAGGGACAGTTGGCACATTGGTGCGCTTATGTACGCCCCTTACAGATCTCTTAGGAATGGGGTGCGGTCAACAGTAGACAGTCTAAGGTCAATGTTTTGGGGGTTGGGAGAAGAAACCAGAGAGTCAGATAGTGTATTCCAGGCATTGGTCATTCTGTTGCTGAAGTCATATTTTCTGCAATCGAATTTGGAGTGGTTTACCTTGAGTTTGTATCTATTGTTTGCCTGTGTATTATTGTGATTGAAGCTGAAGTAGTCGTTGACAGGTCAGACGTTGTAGCAGATAATTTTATGTACTACACTTAGGTCAGATCGAAGACGGCATAGTTCTAAGTTGTCTAATTGCAATATTTCAAACCTGGTGGCATAAGGTATTCTATTGTGAGCGGAGGAGTGGAGGACTCTTCTTGTGAAATATCTCTGGACTTCCTCAATTGTATTAATGTCCAATGTACAGAGTTCTAGACAGATGAGCTGTATTTGAGAATTGGTCCAGCAAATGTTTAAATGCTCTGGTTAGCAGTACAATATTACCAGACAAGCTGCACAAGATTAGATTAACAACTCTTAATGCCTTTTTGGCAATGTTGCTACAGTGGGCTCTGGAACTTACATCATTAGAGATGAGTACTCCAAGTTCCTTGACAGAGTGAGGGTCGTCTATAACATCGTGTCCACCTAGCTTGTATTTTGTGTTCTGATTTTTTTTGGCCAATGTGTAAGACGTATGTGTTGGTTGAGATTTGAATAATAGATGAAATTTCCAATTGGATAAAATATTGCTATGTCTTTATAGGAATAATGAAATATGGGAGAAAACAGCTTTGCATTTTGTGGGTTCTCAGCTATTTTTATTGGTTATTTCTGTTGACTTTTCTGCCTTCAGAGAAGTGTAAGTTCTCTCAGAGCTTGACTTCAGGTTTTCTTTGAAATTATATGGAAATCTATCAGTTTACTAAGCAGGGTTGGGTTCCTCCTGGTTTAGACTGGTTCACCTGAACTGGTAGCGACCCGCTGATGATGTGCTGGTCCATGGGCGCAGCCATCTTTAAAAAAAATTTCTTATTAATTTTTTTTCCTTCTGAGCATGTGCAGAAGCCAAGTTTCTGGCACTGTGCATGTGGGTTCCGCAGGAGGAAACGAACCACCAACGAGGTAAATTAGAACCCATCCCTGCGATTAACTAAGTGTTTGGTGCAGAACTTCAGTATAAACTTCTGAAAATTAAATTCTAGCCATTCCAAATGCAAATTGTTGTTCTTTAGGTAAAGAACATAAATTATCTAATGTTCCGTTCAGAATGATATATCCAGATGTGAAAAAGGACAAGCCTCTATCAGTTTTGATTTGTGTGCAAGGGGAATTTGCAACAACCACAAATTCCAGGACAAGCTATACTTGCTGAAATTTCTTTTCCTGCAGGACTAAACATAGCATTTATTTATTGTAGTTTTACATGAGGTTGTCCTGTGCCCAATCTATTAAAGTATGTTTTTATTCAGGAAAGCTCCACAAATACAATATTAATAATCTCTATTTAATCATCAAATTTAGAACAAGTCCTTAATAAAAAAAATTTAAATGGTGTGGGTCCACCCTTGATAGTTGTGTAGCTCGGCCCTTAAAGAAACAATTCCACAATACTATACCTATTTACTGAGGACCAGTTTTAGTGGTAGCATTTATATCCGAGAACTCTAGTGCTCCAACGGAAAGAACACTTATCATGTCCACATTCCTCTTACACAAGAGCAGACATCTCCAGGGATGCTTCTGACCTAAATGAAAATGAACAATATGAGAGCAACTTGAAGTTGAAGGAGAGGAAAACTTAAGCTTATTTTACATTAAAGCCTATGTCCACCTGCAGAAGTCAACAGACCAAGTTATTTTTTTTCCCCCAGATGAAAATAACAGGCTGGGTTTTTTTTGGAAAGGTTCTGTTTCTATGATGACTTTAAAGGCATCGGTTCTTTAAAAAAAAAGAGGTAACAATCCCCTCCTTAATATGAATCACCTTGATATCGTTGCAGACAGATTTCTCCCATCTAGTTATCAATTAGCTTACAGGGAATCTACTAAAGTCCACTAGGTCTAGAAGAGACCTTACTTCTCAGCATTGAGAACAAGACTCTGCTTGTACTAGTTTCCTGGGTTTGTTTTGTTCATTTCCTTAAAAGAAACTGGGGTTAAAGATATCTATAGATGACCCTGATACCAACTTAACTGTAGATTTCAACAATGTTCAAGTCACTAAGATGGTAGATACATTGCTATAGAAACTAAAGCTACCAGATTTTCTGTGCCAGTGTTTCAAAAAGTAATGTAAGTAATATTTATTCATGTACTGAATTATTTTAAGAAAGTGGGTCAAAATTAAACCTTTTCATGCTCCTTACAGAGCTTGAAAAAGAGAGACTATGGTGGTAGGAATGTTGTTCAGCTTCCTACACCACTGGCTGTGGTTAATGGATTAAACAACATTGCTTAATTATTGTCCACCCACCCCTAGCTCTGCATAGCCTCTCCTTGGTTTACTAATTCCACAATGTCTTTCAGCAATACTTTATAAATGAATGCCATATCTTTACATGGGAGTAGCCATTTTCTATATGGAATAATGTCATTAAAAATATTTAAGTTTTTGTCAGTTCATAAAGATTTGACACTTAGGAGAGGCAGTTTTGGGGGAATTTTAGAAGCTTGGCTATAAAGGATTTGGGGTGTAAAGATTCAAAGTAGTTGATAAAGATATTCCTGGAAGTAATCCAGCTGGCACTAAAGGCTTGCATTAAGGAATATATTTAAACATCTGTGTATATCTTTGAAGGATTTTAAGAGTCTATCAAAAGGAGAAGGAAACACTGGAGAAAAAAAAAGAGAGAATGGATGCCAAAATTCTAGCTTGTTTATTTTTCACTGAGATATGTCTGTGTTTCATAAAGTAATATGCAAGTTTGTTTTCTTATACGTTAGTCTTTCAAGTACATTGTCTTTTAAGATATTTAAGGAATTATATGGCATGGCTAACAATCACAAGTACAATTCTTGAGACATTATTGAATTCAGTCAGCCTTGTCTCCTTCATACAGTTTTCCATCTACACTAGTGATTTTCTAAGTGTCAATAAAGTGTTTCCTCAAGTCCCCTAATGTTCCTCTCATATCAGCTTTCTTGACTTGTTTCTGCTTAAATATTCTGTGTGATTATATTTAGAAAAATGCTTTGGCATGTACCCGTAAGGAAGGAATCCCAGTTTTGCACATTATTTTGAAATTGAGCAATGTTTTTAATTGAAATGAAAGTGTTTTGATGCAATCTTTCAAGCCAGCATTGCTTTCCAACATTAGTGTGCATCCACAAATAAACACACACTCTTCGTTTTTAATCCATACATAGCTATCCTTGTTTATTTATAGCCGTCTTTCATTTAGGAGTTTAAGGTGGTATATTTTGCACTCCCTTCTAGATTTTTTGTCACAATCCCAATCCCATAAAGTAGTGAATGGCTGAGAAGAAGGTGAGATTCTGAATCTTTCTGAATTTAGCCCAGGACCTTAGCCAATGCATCACACAAGCTCATGAAGTATATGTAGAAATTAAATTTTACTGTATTTTCAAGATATTCCTCCCCAGTCTTCCCATGTTTTAGTAGAAAAAGAATGACTATCAGAAAACCCTTATATTCAAAACAATGTCACATTAAAATTCTCTTGATGGGACCGACTGATCGATGACATCATCTTCATCTAATGAGTAATTATGGCTTCTTAGTAAAGACAGAAAAACATGAAGTTTTGTTCTTGTTGGTTCAAAGAATCCCCCACCCTCCTCGCCTTTCGTAAACTCCTTAAAACCCACCTCTGCCGTCAGACATGGGGGAATTGAAACATCTCCCCCGGGTCTATACAGTTTATGTATGGTATGTTTGTGTGTATGTTTGCTTTTAATAATGGGTTTTTTAGTGTTTTGCTTAAATTATTAGATTTGTTATATATTGTTTATTATTGCTGTGAGCCGTCCCGAGTCTATGGAGAGGGGCGGCATACAAATCAGATAGATAGGTAGATAGATAGATAGATAGATAGATAGATAGATAGATAGATAGATAGATAATTTGCCCTATTTAGAAAATGTATATGTAGACTTCGATGAATATTCTCAAAGGTGTTTTTTTCAAAATAGAATAGAATAGAATTTTTATTGGCCAAGTGTGATTGGACACACAAGGAATTTGTCTTGGCAACTGGACTAATTATTTTCCCCTTGAGGAAGATGAAGGAGTTACACTTCTCATCCAGGAAACTTCATTGGTTCTGGCAGTATGTTGGGGGCTATAGAGGGATTAGTTCTGATATACACCCCCCCCCCATCCTGCCAGAACCAATAAAGCTGCTTGGGTGGGAAGCAAAACCTTGTCATCTTCCTCAAGGGAAAAACAGTCCAGACGCCTTTTGAAAAAGCACCTTTGAGACAATTATAACCTGGATGACTAAGAGTCTCCACAGACAACTCCAATGGGTACTTATGAACAGGGAAGGAAGCCTACTGTACCTCATTTCAAGCAACTTTTACCCAAAATATCTTTTCCTGCCTCTGTGCCCTTTGTCTTCCTTATATACAATTTCCCCCCCCCCTTTTCCATCATAAGTATCATTTTTCAAACATTACTATTTTATAATCATGACTATTATTTCCTGTGCAAGAAAGAACCTTTTGTATTTTTTATCCTATTACAACGTTCAATGCCTAAAGTGGATCATACCATCCAGAATAATGTAGGTTACAATTGGCCATTGAAAATGGGGATTAGAGACTTGTATCTCCCTGTCTTTCATCCTGATTTTCTTGTTCTGCTTGTTGGAGAACTTGCTGATCTGGCATGAAGAAGTCTCACTCTCAGTTTAAAACAAAATCCATACGGAGGCATTAGGATAAGTGGGCCAATACAAGATTTACAAAATAATTACATTATAAAATAATGTAGAAGCTTTTGTAACTCTAAGAATGCTAAACCAAGAAAGAAGGAGGATGAAGAAAATGGAAGAAATGAATCTGCATGCATGCTTAAATTTTTACCTTATTTTTCTGTGTCTTTAAAAGAAATTACCTCTTCTGATAAAATTGTGAGGTTTGAGCAAGTTAAGCTTAGATAATTACTCTACAAGCAAAAGTAGCTTTGGGGTGGGTTTGGGTTTCTTTTTTTTGGGGGGGGGTCAGTTTGGATATTTTGCTTTTCACATTTAAATGTAGAAGAACTTTGGCATCATCTTTCATAGGAGTGGGAACAATTCGTCTTCCAAATGATAATGAACCATAACCCCTACGATCCATTACTTTTTCCTTTCTTGCTGGAACTTCTGGGGTGGAATTCCAGTGTCTCCCATCCTTGCTCTTTAGCAGCAGTCTCCAAACTGGCTGAGGAATTCTGGGAATTGAAGTCCACAAGTCTTTAAGTTGCCAAGTCCAGAGAGCCCTGCTCTGTAGACATAGGGATATTCTTCCAAAAGATGCAACAAGGTAGAAATGATCAATGTCTACTTTCAAATGTTGGCTTGAGGTTGCTTGTTGCAAATCTTAAGCCATATTTATGGGTAAGCCACCAGAAAGCAACACATCAGAAAACGATGTGAATGCTGAATTTTTATGGAGCATTTAGTTATGAGAAAAATATGGATTAAGAAAAACAAATGATGAGTAAAGAAAACAAGGAAGAGGAGGAAGCATTATGGCCTGGATTTGAGAAATAATAACTAGCTTGAGGAGATAAGGTATAGCAGTTACTGTAATTTAGTGTGTAAATTTGGAATCCATTGGTGGAGTTTCCAGAAGATAAAACCTCCTTTTGCAGAAAAAGCCGATCTTTAAGAAATTATGTAATATAGAAAGCTTTTTGTTTCAAACAATATGTTAAAATGTAACTATTATTTTTATTACTATTATTTATTGGATTTGTATGCCACCCCTCTCTGTAGACTCGGGGCGGCTAACAACAATGATAAAAACAGCATGTAACAATCCAATACTAAAACAACTAAAAACCCTTATTATAAAACCAAACATACACACAAACATACCATGCATAAATTGTAATGGCCTAGGGGGAAGGAATATCTCCGAGACCGCCTTCTGCCGTACGAATCCCAGCGACTGATTAGGTCCCACAGAGTGGGCCTCCTCCGGGTCCCGTCAACTAAACAATGTCGGTTGGTGGGCCCCAGGGGGAGAGCCTTCTCTGTGGCGGCACCGACTCTCTGGAACCAACTCCCCCCGGAGATCAGAACTGCCCCTACTCTTCCTGCCTTCCGCAAACTCCTCAAAACCCACCTTTGCCATCAGGCATGGGGAAACTAAACATCTCCCCCTGGGCACGTTGAATTTATATATGGTATGCTTGTGTGTATGTATTTTAGTATATGGGTTTTTTAAAAATTTTCAATATTTTAATTAATTGGATTATGTATTGGATTGCTTTCCACTTGTTGTGAGCCGCCCCGAGTCTTCGGAGAGGGGCGGCATACAAATCCAAATAATAAATAATAAAATAATAATAAATCTCAACTCCCCCATGCCTGACGGTATAAGTGAGTCTTGAGTAGTTTACGAAAGACAAGGAGGGTGGGGGAAGTTCTAATCTCCAGGGGTAGTTGGTTCCAGAGGGCCGGTACCACCACAGAGAAGGCTCTTCCCCTGGGGCCCGCCAAACGACATTGTTTAATCGACGGGACCTGGAGAAGGCCAATTCTATGGGACCTTATCGGTCGCCCTGGGATTCGTGCGGTTGCAGGCGGTTCCGGAGGTAATCTGGTCCAATGCCATGTAGGGCTTTAAAGGTCATGACCAACACTTTGAATTCTGACCGGAGACTGATTGGCAGCTAATGCAAGTGTTGGAGTGTTGAAGAAATGTGGGCGAATCTTGGAAGCCTCACGATGGCTCTCGCAGCTGCGTTCTGCACGATCTGAAGTTTCCGAACACTTTTCAAAGGTAGCCCCATTATTTTTTTGGAGACAGAGGGGAGGGGAAGGGAGAGATCTAACTGCCAAAGATATAATGACTGACTACTTAAATCTGTAATCAAGTATTTTTAAAATATTCTTTATTGAATAATAAGAACGTTGATTTTTTTTCCAAGTCAGTTCAGACTTTATTACAGGTCAATGTCTCAGACGTTCTTTTTCTCTTTTTTTAAAAGTTTGTGATACAAAGTACAAAGTGGCATAATAAAAGGCATGATATGAAAGCTGTAGCCGCGCATTGCCTACTTAGTTTTCAACGATGCACAGATTCTACAGGCCACAAATGTAACCTTTGCAATCTTGAAGAGTTATCTCGGGCTCTTTATCTTCCAAAAGCGGATATAATCTTTCTATCCAACCTGGAAATGTGCTAGAAGAGGTGATGGTAACTCTCTACAGGTGTCTGGGTGACTCTGGATGACTCTGTGATTCAACGCACCCATCTTTGCAGGGATAAAGACTTTTGTCATAGGTGAATTTCTGGTATGTATTCTGCAAAACTGCTTTAATGGTAAGATCTTCAATCTCAATAGCGTAAAGGCCTTCCCAAGTTTGTTCTGTGTAATTTGGATCAGATATGGTTTACATTGAATTTGTTTCTTCAGAAATGGTGTGGATGTTAGCAATTTCCTATGGTGGCAACAACTCTCGTAGTCCCCAATAAATATCTTGTTGCATGGTGACCAAGATACTTCAGTATGTTTTACTTGTTTTTAAACTCTGTTAGTTGTGCCTGCTTGTGCAAACCATCAAGCACTGTTTTAGAAAAAAAAATTCTCTACCTGCTAGAATTCTGCATGACTCTTTCTAATTAAATCTGCACTTCTATTTCTACTAGTTTTTTTCTCATCATTCTTATCATCCTTTTCCTCCCACTTAGGACTGTATGACTGTAACTTGTTGCTTGTATTCTAAGATTTTTTATTAATATTGATTGTTTTTTCATTGCTTATTTGACCCCATGACAATCGTTAAGTGTTGTACCACATGATTCTTGACAAATGTATCTTTTTTCTTTTATGTACGCTGAGAGCATATGCACCAAGACAAATTCCTTGTGTGTCCAATCACACTTGGCCAATAAAATTCTATTCTATTCTATTCTAAAACTAAAGGTTACACAGAATCGGTAACAAAACAGACAATTCTGTTTGCTCACTGACCCTTTTCCTCAAAGTGTTTCTGTTTGAATAAATAGGCTGCCCTCAAGAACATGGGGAAAAGTCATTCAAAATGAGTAGCTGATTCCCTTCTCCAAGCTGGTTTCAGAGCACAATGCGATGCCAACGATAATAAAATGTATTTAAGAGCTGCAAAAATTGCATTATGAGAGTTGAATATTTAACCCATTGTTTCACTCCAGATTACTTTCTGAGTATGTGACTTGCAGCTTTTGAGAGGCTCTTTTGCAGCTTTTATTTGGTGGTTTTTCCCCCATTTTCTAAACCAGTGTTTTTCAACCAGTGTGCCGCGAGACATAGTCAGGTGTGCCGCGAAGAAGGAAGCTCAGGTTTCGGTCTCGCAACTTTTTCCTGAGAAAAAGAGAGAGAAAGAAAGCAAGAGAGAGAGAGTGAGAGAGAGAAAGCAAGAGAGAGAAAGAAAAGAGAGAAAGAGAGAGAAAGAAAGAGTGAGAGAGAGAAAGAGAGAAAAGGAGAGGAAGGGAGAGAGAGAGAGAGAGAGAAATGAGCAAAAAGCGGAGGAAAAAAAGAGAAATGAGAAAATGATTGAGATAGAGAATGAGAGAAGAGAGAAACAAAAGAGAGAGAGAAATGACTCTTAATTTAAAGCATATGATAAAAAGCACCCAAAGAATAAGAGAGAAAACCCCCTCAGCCCTCACCTGTTTTTGAAACTGGTTCAAGGATGTGTACACACACACACACACAAGGGCGGGAGGAGACAGGGATGGAAAAAGAGAGGAGAATGTCTTAGGGTGTCATTTTGTGTCATTTTGGTTGGTGGTGTGCCCCAGGATTTTGTAAATGTAAAAAATGTGCCGCGGCTCAAAGAAGGTTGAAAATCACTGTTCTAAACTACCGTTCTTAAGTAAAGAAACTACTTAAAGCTTAGTAATAGTTTAGTGGAACTGGCAAAATCTTTCCTGCTTTCCCTTCTCTGCTGGAAATGATTTCTCTTTCTTCCATTCAATCCTGTCTGATTTTCGAAGAATCACTTGGAGAAGTCCCTGCGGTTTCCATGGCAAGGTTTTTAGAGGTAGTTTGCCACTGCTTCCTGTCCAAATCTGAGCAAAAAAGACTGGCCCGAGGTCACCCAGTTTGTTTTGTGCCTAAAGTGCCGTGAAGGGCTACCAAACTTTTTACTACCACACTGTGGGCGTGGCTTATGCAAGAGGCCCTGCATTTTATTTCAACATCTTTAGTTTAGTTTAGTTTAGTTTTATTGGATTTGTATGCCGCCCCTCTCCGGAGACTCGGGCGGCTAACAGCAATAATAAAACAGTGTACAGTAATAATCCAATACTAAAAATGATTAAAAACCCATTAATATAAAAAAACCCCAAACATACATACAGACATACCATGCATAAAATTGTAAAGGCCTAGGGGGAAAGAGCATCCTGGCGGCAGAGGTGGGTTTTAAGTAGCTTACGAAAGGCAAGGAGGGTGGGGGCAATTCTAATCTCTGGAGAGACTTGGTTCCAGAGGGCCGGGGCCGCCACAGAGAAGGCTCTTCCCCTGGGTCCCGCCAAGCGGCATTGTTTAGTTGACGGGACCCGGAGAAGACCCACTCTTTCAGTGCAAATAGGGTGCTCTGAGTGGAGCTCCATTTTCATTACCCCACTGTGTCCCCCCACCCTGTCCAGGAAGTAGCCCACTCCTGCTAAACTGGAACTAGAAATCATGGTCTGCTAGTTTTTAGCTTGATGCCTTACATTACACCAGTGGTCCTCTTTTCTTCACCTTTTCTTCACCACAGGCATCCTTTAAATACCTTTTGTGGGTACGAACCATGGCCATGGACCCCCAAAACTTAACTCAAGATTTTAATCACAATATTTCTGCAAACCTATATATTCCCCCTCCATAGCTTAAGAATCAAATCTGTAAAATATCTGTAAAAATCTGTAAAAGACCTTGACGCTGTTTCTGAGTGGTCTAACACATGGCAACTCCAAATCTCAACTAGCAAATGCTCTGTCCTACACATTGGGAAGAAGAATCTGAACTCCAAATACGAACTGAATAATCAAATTATCTCAGATAATCCCCACTCGGTTAAAGACCTTGGTATACTAGTAACAAAAGATTTAAGTGCCAAAGCCCACTGCAACAATATAGCCAAGAAGGCTTCAAGAGTTGTAAACCTAATCCTACGTAGCTTCTGCTCTGGCAATCTCACACTACTTACCAGAGCTTACAAAACTTTTGCCAGACCCATCCTCGAATACAGCTCATCTGTTTGGAACCCATATCGCATCTCAGACATTGACACCCTTGAAAATGTCCAAAGATACTTCAACAGAAGAGCCCTTCACTCCTCCACTCGAAATAGAATACCCTATGAGACTAGACTTTCAATCCTGGGCCTAGAAAGTTTAAAACCAGGACGCCTTAAACAAGATCTAAGTATTGCCCACAAGATCATATGCTGCAACGTCCTGCCTATTGGCAACTACTTCAGCTTCAACCACAACAACACAAGAGCCCACAACAGATTTAAACTTAATATTAAGCGCTGCAAACTTGACTGTAAAAAATATGACTTCAGTAACCGAGTTGTCGAAGCGTGGAACTCATTACCGGACTCAATAGTGTCATCCCCAAACCCCCAACACTTTACCCTTAGATTATCTATGGTTGACCTCTCCAGATTCCTAAGAGGTCAGTAAGGGGCGAGTACAAGTGCACTAGAGTGCCTTCCATCCCCTGTCCTATTGCTCTCCTATATCTCCTATACCTTTCTTCTATTCCTATATCTCTTCTTCTATTCTTTCATTGATATGTTCTATTCCTATATCTTCTTTTCTATTATTTCTTAGATATATTTTACTATGAGTATCTCCTCTATAACTTTCATCATGTATTTTACTGTGTGTGTGTGTGTGTGTGTGCGTGTGTGTGTATATATATATATATATATATATATATATATATACCCCCACTAAAAGTATATTGTATAAATAAATAAATAAATAAATAAACAAACAAACAAATAAATAAATAAATAAATAAATAAATAAATAAATAAATAAATAAATCTCAGGTAATGGGAACGTTATTCTGATTGTGAAACGGTCAGAAGCTCTCTCTTGGTCTGTGCTCTTCAGTATGTTTTTCATTACACAGATGAAATAGATACATGCAGTTGCGTAGCCCTGCCGCCTTTAACTGCACTTTTTGAGGTTAAAAGATTGGGCAAAAATATGCTGTGTGGGTGATGGGAGCGCAATGCAAAAAAGCTTATGCAATAAGCAGAAATAAAATCAAAACCAGTTTTCTTGGAAAACTGTTACAAAGACATGCCAAACTACAATCTTTCTATCCTTAGACATCTCTGACATAGTCATTTCTTTTATAAAAATCTGATTAACTTCTTTTCTTAGAGTACAAATGCTCTTCCTGAGCTTCTTGCTCAAAATACTAAATCTAGAAAATTTACAACTACGTCGTCTCCGAACTGATTTAACTGTTGTTCATAAAATCATACATCATAATGTGCTCCCTGTCAGTAACTACTTCACCTTTAACAAGAACAATACAAGAGCACGTAATAGATACAAACTGAATGTAAATCGCTCCAAACTTGACTGCAGAAAATACGATTTCAGCAATAGAGTGGTCACCGCCTGGAACTCATTACCTGACTCTGTTGTTGCTTCCCCCAAGCCCAAAATCTTCAACCTTACATTATCTACAATTGATCTCTCCCCTTTTCTAAGAGGTCTGTAAGGGGCGTGCATAAGTGCACTTATGTGCCTAATGTCCCTGTCCTACTGTCTTATTATCCTTTCTATTACTACATTCTACTTATGTTATGTTAATATGTACTGTAATACTATATTTGTTTGACAAATAAATAAACAAACAAACAAATAAATAAATTCTGAATTTTTGCTTATCCTTCTTTTAACACCTAGAAGGACTTTGCCCAGTTAGGTAGCAAAACCTAGCCAACTCTGTAATTTTTTTAAAAAACCATAATAACCATGATTGGATCTTATAAACACTAGGATGAAAGACTAATTAATCTCATGACTTAGGATAGACTGGAAAGGTTTTAAAAAAAACCCATAAAAATGGGCATTCGGTATTTTTGTCAAAAAAAGTAATAGCCATGTCATGAAATTACTAGGAGATATATCTGCATTTAAGCAAGTATCACTTCCACACAACTTAGAAAGTTAGCATATCAAGCAATACAGCTAAATGCTGTATGAGTACTGAACATTAGCAAAGCTAGAAGCTGAGAAAATTAATGTTAATGGCTTTGGGTTTTTCTGTACTTAAGGAATCTTATTATTTTAAAACTGGAAGGCAATGCAAGTGGGTTGGTTTTTAAAAACGGAGAAATCAAATGTTGACTTCTATAAATGTATTACTGTACATGCCATGGATGGCATGACATCGTATGTTTCTTTTTTCCAAATTAATCTTGTTAATTTTAGTTGCAAATTGTCTATTAGAGATCTGAATGGCAAGTTATTGTGAAATCCACTGGTATGAATTTTAGCCACAGGCAAGAAAAAAGAGAAAGAAAGAAAAAATAGAAAGAGAAAGAGAGAAAGGGAAAGAAGGGGAGAGGGAGAGAGACAAGGAAGAAAAAGAAAGAAAGAAGAGGGGAGGGAAGGAAATGGAAGAAAGAAAGGAGAGGAGAGAGGAGGAAAGGAAAAGAAAGAAGGGGAGGGGAGAGGAAGAGAGAGGAGCAGAGAGGAGAGAAAGGGAGATGAAAAGAAAGAAAAAGAAAGAAAACTTTTGACTACAATTGAGCCCAAAATTTTGATTGCTAAGCAAGAGCGTTAAGTGAGTTTCACCACATTTTACAAGTTGACCATGCCCACCCAGTCACCTGACCACCAAGCCACACCTACCTGACTTCCAAGCTACACCCACAAAATAAGCCACACCCACACAACTGTTAGGGGAATTTTTTAGATGTCACCACTGGTCCAAAGTCATCCTACCTTTTAAATCTAGAACTCATAGTCTCCCAGTTCCTAGCCCAGGCATTAATTTTAGTATTTTAAGGTATGACTCAAACTTTTCAAGTATTTTTTCCCCTTATAAATGTTGCTGGTTGCCATCAAGTAGAATACAAATTGAATAAATAAATAAACTCCTCTGCCAGCCCCAGGCGATAGAGACAGGATAGAGATTAGCAGTGGGTGCAGCAAATTTCACGCTGGTATAGTTTTCTGCTGACTCAAGGGTGGTTGGAGACCACTTCAACTCAGCCGTGGAGGAAATGTCAGAGATTGCCCCCAGCTGTTGCCATAATTCTTTCTCTCAGAACTTGGTCTGTTATGGGAAATCAAGAACCTGGAGTAGAGACGCTCCTTTCCTCTAAATGCAAGTAACATTAGTGCTAAAGATCAGCAAATAAAGGGAACACTGAAATAACACATCCTAGATCTGAATGAATGAAATATTCTCATGGAATACTTTGTTCTGTACAAAGTTGAATGGGCACAACAGCATGTGCAATTGACTGTCAATCAGTGTTGCTTCCTAGGTGGAAAGCTTGATTTCACAGAAGTTTGATTTATTTGGAGTTATATTGTGTTGTTTAGCACAATACACATTCACACACACCGTATTTTTCTCTCCATAAGACACATCTAACCATAAGGGGCACCTAGGTTTAGAAGAGGAGAACAATAAAAAAAAATCAGGCGGAATCTTAGAGGACCCCAGATAGGTGTCCTCTCATGTGCCAGCTCTGCCTATTGACTCCTGCATTGAGAAAATAGACAGAAGACTTGGCCAATGAAAAAGACAGAAGAAGCGGGGTTCAGCACTGTAAAAGGACCCCGTGGCCCGACTGCTATTCACTAAAGCACTGGCCCCATCCACCTTTTTTTTTGTGGTGGTGGTAGGGAGAAAGTGTATCTATCTATCTATCTATCTATCTATCTATCTATCTATCTATCTATCTATCTATCTATCTATCTATCTATCTATCTATCATCTATCTATCTATCTATCTATCTATCTATCTACTCTGTCTGTCTATCTAATCTATCTAATCTATGTAGTCTATCTGTCTGTCTGTCTGTCTAACTATCTATCTGTCTATCTGTCTGTCTGTCCGTCCGCCCGCCCGCCCGCCCGCCCGCCCGTCCGTCCGTCCGCCCGCCCGCCCACCCACCCACCCACTCAGATGTTGAAGCATTTCAAAGAGCCTTTGTGAAATTGCTCTTGATCATTTGACAGGACACTGATGTGTATTTTAGCCCAACATCTTAAGTTGGGCCAAAGCCTCCTTGGGAATCTGTTGAGCCTCATCAACTAGTTAAGTCCTGATGGAAACTCAGCGACTGATTTTTATGGCCAACTTGTTTTGTGTCAGGCCAAAACTTGTGGTGAAGATATCAAAACTAACAATGAACTGATAGCTCTTAATGCTAATGATGCTTATCTAAAGTGCACAGGATCAAGAGCTCATGCTTATTTCGAGTCCTACAAATTACAGATAGTCACTATTCTCCTCTTGAGAAGGACAATTTCTGAATTTCACAGGGGAATTGAAGCAGGAATTGTAGCCTATGTATACTTGCCTAATCTGTATATTTTGGAAGTATTGATCTGGTCATAGCTACCCTGAATTTCAACTCGGGCAAAGAGGAGGGCAAAAATTCTATTCTGAATAATTCAATTCTAATCTTGCAAATATCTTACCTAACCAGATACCATGGAAGTTTACTGCACACTCAGTTTTTCTACATCCTGGGTCTATTAAAAAAACAAAACTATTTTAAGTTAATTAAAATAAGCAAATGTGGTAGGTTGTTTCCTGCAATAAGTCACAATACTTAGTGAAGTTTGGGGGCTTTATAAGACAAAGTTGTCCCTCTTAGGAAGTAGAGAACCTTTACATGTGGATTGCTTGGAGAGATAAGACAGGGATAATATATAGTGATGGCAAACGTATGGCACAGGTGCCACAAATGGCACACGGAGCCATATCTGCTGGCATGTGAGCTGTTGCCCTAGCTCAGCTCCAATGTGCATGTGTGTGCTGACCAGCTGATTTTTGGCTCACACAGAGATTCTGGGAGGGCGTTTTTGGCTTTCATAGAACCTCCAGTGGGATGGGAGAGTGTTTTTACCCTCCACCAGCTCCATGAAAGCCTTTGGAGCCTGGGGAGGGCAAAACACGAGCCTACTGGGCCCACCAGAAGTTGGGAAACAGGCCATTTCCGACCTCCAGAGGGCCTCCGGGGGGTGGGGGCAGCTGTTTCCATCCTCCCCAAGCACTGAATTATGGGCGTGGGCACTAGCGCATGTGCGATAGCGTGCGCCCACATTCTTTCAGCACCCGAGGAAAAAAAGGTTCGCCATCACTGGCTTAGGGAGGTAAGACAGGGATAATATATAGGCTGTTTTATTTATATGTAGACACTATTTCAACTTTGCCTGGGCCAGATGAAAACACAGGAAATGTACCCTCTCCCAGAATAGTTACAGGGTTTTTTAGGATTGAACATAATAAACTTTCACAATAAAACTTTGATAAGAATTGCAAAAAAAGAGAAAGAAATACAAGATTCAGTAACAGCAAAATAAATTCAGTTGAGGAAAGTCATACCATCAATCCAGAGGGAACTCATTCTGGCTACTACTAATCAGGTAAAGGTGATTGTTTGCTATACTGGAGCAAAAGGCCTAAGATATTCAAAGAAAAATCATCGGATAAATATCTGATGGCACTACAAAGCTGTGGTCTCTCTTGCGCTCATGTTTCTATATCATCCTGTGCAATAGTCCACACAGATCTGGTCCAACGAAATCATCTCTTCAGTCTAAGAAGGAGATTAGATCAAGGTCTTGGAGATTTCAGCCTATGGCTCTTAATTATAAATGATGATTCAGTAATAGTGTTTAAGGAAAATGTACCTGTAGAGGTGAATGGAATATGGAAGTTGGTGGGACAGTGACAATATGATAATTTCATGACAACAGGTGGAATGTAAAAAAGTCCTTACAATCTCCTCCCATTTGGTTATAATGATCCATGTTCAGATATTAGGATCCATGAATGGTCTTTGGAACAATTCTAAGATTTGTGGACTTCAACTCCCAAAATTTTCCAGCCAGCATAGACTTCTGGGAGTTGAAGTCCACAAGTCTTAAAGTGGCCAAGTTTGAAGACCTCTGCTCTTGAGTGTTCTGCTGTTTCTTTAAATTAAACACCATTTTCATGGCCTGCAAACAATTTAATTTAATTTATTAGATTTGTATGCCGCCCCTCTCCGGAGACTTGGAGTGGCTCACAACAATGTAAACAAATCTAATACATTTTAAAAGCATCTAAAAACCGATTATTAACACATACCATACATAAATAATATAAACCCAGGGGCTCAGTTTCCCCATGCTTGACAACATAGGTGGTTTTCAGTTATTTATGAAAGGCAAGGAGGGTGGGGGCGGTTATGATCTCCGGGGGGAGTTGATTTCAGAGGGCTGGGGCTGCCACAGAGAAGGCTCTTCTCCTGGGGCCCGCCAGACGACATTGTTTAGTCGACGGGACCCGGAGAAGGCCAACTCTGTGGGACCTTATCGGTCGCTGGGATTCGTGCGGCAGAAGATGATTCCGATGTTTGAATTTCTGATGTTTGAATTTCATTCCAAGCCTTGAACGTTAGTTACTCTGTTATAGAAACTGCCATTTATGCTCTGCTTTATCCATTATAATGAAGGAGATATAAATGGGCTACTTTGCATATGATACAGAAATGTTTCTACCCTTGAAGTTGTTCATAACTGGCTAAACAAAACAGTGTATTTAAAATATTAACCTAACAATATGTTCAGGATGAATTCCTAGGCAAATGCAGTTGTTGATGCTGCTGTTTTTGATTTTATCTTCCCATCCTATATTCTTTAGAAAAGTTCTCACGTGAGGCCTCTGGATCAGTGCTTAATTATATGTTCCCTGTAGTTAATAGCACTTTTTCTTATTTTGTTTTCATTTTGCTTGTGGCAAATTGGTGGAATGTGTTTTTGGAACTGTTTCGGTGTACACCTAGTTTAATGGCAGACACAGTAAACCCAGTTATGAGCAACATGGAATAATGAGATATTAGAAACCTGTTATGGCAACTGCTTTCAGAGATCTGCTGCTGAATTGGTGGTAGCATTTCTAAGTGCACTTGTATTTAAACAAATAAAAAGTGGTAAACGGCTGGATTTTTGTAGAGAGCACTAGAGCCAAGAGGTTACTAGAGTTAGGAGTTCTATCTTACTCTGGAAAAGAAGAGTTTTTAATCTATCACGCTGTTCTCTGCATTAGCATAAGCTTTATGCCTTTCTTCTAAGTACTGTAATCAGTTTCCGGTCACAATTCAAAGTGTTAGTTATGACCTATAAAGCCCTACATGGCATTGAACCAGAATACCTCCGGGACCGCCTGCTGCCACACGAATCCCAGCGACCGATTAGGTCCCACAGAGTTGGCCTTTTCCAGGTCCCGTCGACAAAACAATGCGGTCTGGTGGGACCCAGGGGAAGAGCCTTCTCTGTGATGGCCCCGGCCCTCTGGAATCAGCTCCCCCTGGAGATTAGGACTGCCCCCACTCTCCTTGCCTTTCGTAAAGTTTTCAAAACTCATCTATGTCGCCAGGCATGGAGGAATTGATATATCCTTAGTTGTCTTGACTTTATGTATGGTGTGTTTGGGTTGTATGATAGTTTTTAATAGGGGTTTAAAAAACTTTTAATATTGGATTTGTATATGATGTTTTTACTTGTTGTGAGCTGCTCCGAGTCCTCGGAGAGGGGCGGCATACAAATCTAATAAATTATTATTATTATTATTATTATTATTATTATTATTATTATTACTATTACTACTATTACTATTACTATTACTATTACTATTACTATTACTATTATTATTACTATTACTATTATTATTATTATTATTATTATTATTATTATTAAATCTGTCTGGTGTTTCAAAGGTGGTTTAGGAAAACAATGTTTTGGCTAATACAATGTATGCTGGGATGTTCCTGAATTAAAGTCTTCCTGTCTTTAAGTTAGGAATGTCCTTGGAAATCCTTGGCTAACCCATCATTCTCTCAGCCTCACTATCTAGGTCCAATATAACTCTTTTTCAAACTCCAGAACAATTCTAATATAATTTTGGGAGGAGTGAAAATGAACAAACCTTTGCTTAATCCAGGCTGGGTTATTGTAATTAGAAACTGCCAGATAACCAGAATGTCATAGTTAGTATGAATATATCATACGATCTACAAAACTGTATCTTAATGTTTCTGTTGATTATAATCCGTGATAGATACATCTTCTGCAAAGTAGTCTAGGAAGTCTGCAGTAATGAGCAGCCACAATTTTTACTGCCACACTGTTCTTTGCCCCGATATTTGCAACTTTGCACTTGTTTAGGTTAAAATGCATTTGCCACTTTGTTGCCCACTCACTCAATTTCGAGAGATCCTTCTGGAGCTCCCGACAATCAGTTTCACTTTCCACTACCCAAAACAATTTAGTGTCGTCAGCAAACTTTGCTACCTCACTATTTACTTCTACATCCAGATCATTAATGAATAAATTAAAAAATAAAGATCCCAAAACTGAACTTTGGGGTACACCACTTCTCACTTCTTTCCATCCAAAGAATTGTCCATTTATTGCCACCCTTTGCTTCCTATGATTTAACCTGTTACCAATCCAAGACAAGACCTGTCCTCTAATTCCATGGCTGGAGAGCTTTTTTAGGAGTCTTTGGTGAAGGAATTTGTCAAAAGCCTTTTGAAAGTCAAGATATACAATATCAACTGGGTCCCCTTTATCTCTGTGTTTATTTACACCCTCAAAGAATTCTAACAAGTTAGTAAGACATGATTTGCCTTTGCAGAAACCATGTTGATTTTCTTTCAGCAATGCCTGTTTTTCTATGTGCCCAGTAATTCCGCTATCTTTTTGTCTGTAGATAATCACTGAGAGAAAAGAGACAAAATGTCGCAGAATAAGAAGTCGAATGGATGGTGGTTCTGGAGCAAAAAAGGTGCAAAGGCTCCGAAAAGCAGCCTTTTGGTAAGTTGCAAAAGAAGACATCAGTTGAAACCGTCCAATGATTGTACAAGCGCATTCAGCTCCCCAATGTTGTAGAATTCCAGTTTGTGTTGTCATCGCAATCTTTTTTATTTATTTATTTGTTTATTTATTCATTTGCCCAATACACAATACATATGGAAGAGAATAGACATGAAGTAATATATATAAAGATAATATGTAAAAATAGAGGAGAAGATATATGAAAGGAAGAAAATATATATGATATATGAGATCAAGGAAAGACAATTGGACAGGGGACGAAAGGCACACTAGTGCACTTACGTACGCCCCTTACTGACCTCTTAGGAACCTGGAGAGGTCAATCGTGGATAGTCTAAGGGAGAAATGTTGGGGGTTAGTGGTTGACACTACTGAATCAGGTAATGAGTTCCATGCTTCAACAACTCGATTGTTAAAGTCATATTTTTTACAGTCAGGTTTGGAGCGGTTCATATTAAGTTTGAATCTGTTGAATCTTGGCCTGAAAATGGCTGCTGCACGCCTCTTCTTCACACACACATGTGTGTGTGTGTGTGTGTGTGTTAGTACATTTTAGTATTTGACAGGAAGGTAAAAATTCTATATAAGCAATTGAAAACAACATTGAACAATTCCAGATTGTATCGATAATTTGATTTCAATATGGATTTGGGGTTCCTTTAGAAAGTATGGAAAGGTTTAATTTTGGCTGTTTTGATTTTCACGTCGTTGTGGTTTTGCTGCATAATAGTGGGAAAGAGGTAGAGAATGGAGTAAAATTCCAGGTGGAATTTGACCAGAGGCATTGTGAGTCATGTTACTAAGCTGTCTCATGATTATCATATCAGTAAAACTCTGTGTGTCTCCATCTGATAATTATCTTTTTTGGCAGGGAAAGAAGTTCTTCCTGTAGATTGGATGTCGTTTCTAACTACTATGACTATTATTGCTACTACTAGTAGTAATTGTAGTCTAGGAAGTCTGGATCCAGTTTGTATGGTTGGTGAACACAACTTTGAAAGCTTTGATACTAGTACTACTACTAGTAAGTCAGACAACTGTATAATTTTGTGACAAAATATACAGTTGCGGCTGTACCAGAGATAACAGCCATAATCTGAGAGAAGAGGAAGGGAAGCAATATGCAACATGCCAAATATAGCATTAGCATTTAGACTTATATGCAGATTCACAGTGCTTTTACAGCCGTTTCTAAGCAGTTTATAGAATCAGCCTATTGCCCCCAACAATCCTGGTCCTCATTTTGCCCACCTCAGAAAGATGGAAGGTTGAGTCAACCTTGAGCCGGTGGTGAGATTTGTACTGCTGAACTACAGCTAGAAGTTAGCTGGAGTAGCCTGCAGTGCTGCACTCTAACCACTGAGCCACCCTGGCTCAAATATAAGAAGTTGAGTGGGATGCAAGTAGTCCTTGCCTTACAACAGGCCATTTAGTGACCGCTCAAAGTTACAACAGCACTAAAAAAGGTGACATGATCATTTTTCTTACACTTACAACCAGTGGTGGGCAGCAATCGGTGGGCAGCAGCCGGTGTGCACAAGTGTGCGACTCTGGTAGGTCTGAAGCCATGCACATGCTCAACCAGTGAGATAGCGGCAATTGTTGCCATATTTTTGCTTCTGTGCATACGCGGAAGCAACTATGGGGAATTTGCCGAAATCTCACATGCACGAGCATCCTCATGGGAGCGAGATTTGGGCAAAAATTGCTACTTTTTGGCTTCCGTGCATGCACAGAAGCAAAAAAGTGGCAAAATTTGCCAAAATCTCAATGCAAACATCCTTGCGTGAGCGAGATTAGGACAAAACCGCCACTTTTTTGCTTCTGGTCATACGAAGACGCATTCACAGGGAGGTGCAAGATGCATTATCTCCGGGACCGCCTTCTGCCACACGAAT
Organism: Erythrolamprus reginae; assembly: GCF_031021105.1. Lineage (NCBI taxonomy): Eukaryota > Metazoa > Chordata > Lepidosauria > Squamata > Dipsadidae > Erythrolamprus > Erythrolamprus reginae. The sequence continues at coordinate 78,536,305 of NC_091952.1, forward strand.
CCCAGCGACCAATTAGGTCCCACAGAGTTGGCCTTCTCCGGGTCCCGTCAACTAAACAATGTCGTTTGGCAGGACCCAGGGGAAGAGCCTTCTCTGTGGCGGCCCCGGCCCTCTGGAACCAACTCCCCCCAGAGATTAGAATAGCTCCCACCCTTCTTGCCTTTCGCAAGCTTCTTAAAACCCACCTGTGTCGTCAGGCATGGGGGAATTAAAATATTCTTTCCCCCGCAGCTTCCACAATTTATGTATAGTACGTTTGTATGTATGATTGGTTTTAAATTAAGGGTTTTTAGTTTTTAGTATTGGATTGTCGCACGTTGTTTTTATTACTGTTGTTAGCTGCCCCGAGTCTACGGAGAGGGGCGGCATACAAATCCAATAAAATGAAATGAAATGAGTGCTGGTGACTGGCGGCCCATCACTGCTTACAACCGTTGCTGTATCCCTTGGTCATGTGATCAAATTTCATATTCTTGGCAAGTGACTCATAATTATGATGGATGCAGAATCCTGGGATCATATGAACTACTTTTTGCAACTTTCTGACAAGCAAAGGAGGGAGGAGGAAGCCAGATTCACTTAACAACAGTGTCACTATCTTAACAACTGCAGTGATTTATTTAGCCACTGCTGTAAGGAAGGTCATAAAATGAAGCAAAATTCACTTAAGAAATGTCTCACTCAATATCAGAAATGTTGGGCATGATTGTCGTCATACGTCGAGGACTACCTGTCAACTGTAGACTGAAATAAAATCATCCCTTGATGGGAAGAGTAGGAAGAAGTAGAATTTTTCTTGCACCTGAGAGGCAAGCTAGATGTAATAGTGGAGTCACACTTCTTCCTGTTTGGGCTTTAATTAGTATGTAAAGATTGAGGGAGCTGGCACTGGTTTCTTACAACAAGCAGAAACATGTTCATTGCCTTAAGAACTTCTGGCTCGGGGTGATAAAGACTGCGTCTTACTACTAGTAGCCTAGGAAAAATATGTAACTATTGCTACCCCATTATCTTAAAGTCCGGAATGAAAAGAGGAAGCTTGGATTTTGCATTTGTGAACTTAGCCATTGTGACTTGCAAACCTTGTTTATATTTTTATGTATTTATTCAATGTGGATATTATTTAGAGCTTAGTGTTATCACTGGATTCATCAAAGAGTGACTTATTTGACAAAACGAGTAGCCTGATGTGTGTACTCAGCCTCTATAACGTTTCCGAAGTTAGCAACTCTGTTCATAATCATGGTTTAATGGCTTTCTGTAGCAGGAGACAAACCACAGTTTTTAAGTGTAAGCAGTAATGGGCAGCCAAAATTTTTATTGCCACACTGTGGGTGTGGCTTGTTTTGTGGGTGTGGCTTAAAGGTCATGTGACTGGGTAGGAGTGGCTTGCCGGCTGTGTGATCAGGTAGGAGTGACTTGAATGATCATCATCATTCAAGTGAACTGTTAAGTCCTCGATTTACAACCTCACCAGTGTTGCTTGTTGGGGTGACAATTTGCTTCGCATTTCCCGCGCTCTCTTTCCTGGGTCACCCCCCACCTCAGGCTGGGTAGCTAGGCGAACGGGTGCTGCCAGAAGCATAAATGCTGCCAGCGCTGCTTCCATCCACGCCTTCTGCTTGCACCTCAGGTGGAAGGTGGCCGCATGAGGCTGGAGGGGAGCTGGGCAAGAGAGAGGGAAGCTTGTCCAAGGTCAGGAAGGAGGAAAGAGGAAAAAAGCAAGGAGCGAAGACACAGCAGCAGCAGCAGCAGCAGCAGGGAAATAAAGGAGAGCCGAGTTGAGATCAGTAATCCAGGAAATGACAGCCGCCGATCATCTGGAGCTGCGCATGCATCTTCATTTCCGCCGGTGGAACTGCATTCACCCCTTCCTGCCTGCTGCCCACCCCTGAGTGTAAGGCCATAAAGCAAATGTGCTTAAGACCAGATTACCTATGGGACCATCTTCTGCCCCATGTATCCCAGCAGCCCTTCAGGTCCCACAGGGCCAGCCTTCCCCCTCAACAGGTCAGAACAAGATGTTGGTGTTCAATGACCTTCCCAGGCCTATTAGCAAAGCCGTGTTTTTTGGCTGCTTTTCAGGCCATTTTTGCATGCGCCGAAGCACTGGAAACCCAAAGGCCAGCTGGCCAGCATGCACACATGCACACACATGCATACGTGTTCTGGTTTGGGCACTCGGTGCCAAAAACGTTCGCAATCACTGGCCTAAGTTATCTCTCTCTTCTCATTGCCTGGACGCCAGCACCATTGTGACTCTCAGTGGGGATCTGGATTTAATTTGCTTTTCAAAAGCTATGTCTCTGTTTGCTCATGACATTTTCTTGCTCCAATTCCACTCTGGTCCCAGCGACTGATAAAGTCCCACAGAGTTGGCCTTCTACAGGTCCCGTTGACTAAACAATGTCGTCTGGCGGGCCCCAGGGGAAGAGCCTTCTCTGTGGCGGCCCCGGCCCTATGGAACCAACTCCCCCCAGAGATCAGAACTGCCCCCACCCTCCTTGCCTTTCGTAAATTGCTCAAGACTCACCTATATCGCCAGGCATGGGGGAATTGAGACATCTCCCCCGGGCTTATATAGTTTATGTATGGTATGTTTGTGTTGTATGATTTTTAAATGAGAGGTTTTAGATAATTCTTAATATTTTGTTACATTGTATACTGTTATTATTATTGCTCTGAGCCGCCCCGAGTCTTCGGAGAGGGGCAGCATACAAATCTAATAAATTATTATTATTATTATTATTATTATTATTATTATTATTATTATTATAGTCTTTTCCAGGTTAAACTTCTCCTTCTTGAACATCATTTGTCATACCTAGGTACATTCACATTACATCAACACTCCGTGTGCTGCACTGGCTTCCTATTGGTCTCTGGTCACAATTTAAGGTGTTGGTTATTACTTATAAAGTCTTACATGACTTAGGACCAGACTATTTATGGGACTGTCTCCTGCCGCATACCTCCCAGAGACCGATTAGAACCCTCCGGGTTGGCCTTCTTTGAGTCTCGTTGACTAAGCAGTGTTGGTTGGTGGGCCTTCTCTGTGGCAACCCCGGCTCTTTGAAACCAACTACTGTCTGTACTGCCCCCACCCTACTGGCTTTCCGAAAGGCCTTGGAGACCTGGTTGTGCTGGGAGTCTTCGGTATTGATTTCCCTCAATTTTGGCCTAGACATGATTTGATTGGGATGTTTGATGGTATGACTGTAGTGATAGATTTGAGAGTTTTAAAAATTATTATTAATTGCTGTATTTTAATTATTTTATACTGTTTTACTGTTCGTTTTAATCATTTTATATTGTTATTCTGTTTTTCTTTTATTGTTGTAAGCCGCCTTTAGTCCTTAGGGAGTGGGCAGCATACAAATGTAATAAAATAAAATAAAAAAAACAAATGAATATGTTCAGAAAGCTCTTTTCCTTATGTATAAAAAGATAGATTTGCTCCTTAGAAAAACTATTGTTGAGCCAAAGGGTGGTGGAACAAGGCGAAAAATAGTTATGTTCACTTTATTTCCATGTTTAGTGTTACTTTCCTTCTAGTTTTAAAGCTGGCGCAAATATCAAGCCAGTAATTGGAAACCATTTGAAATGTTATCCAACTTTCTATGTAAAATGTAAGGAGGCAACTGGATTTTCTGGTTTTTCTTTGAAGACATTTTGCTTCTCATCTTCAAAGAAAAACCAGAAAGTCAAATGGCCTCTTGAAAAAGCATCTTCGGGACAACCATGACTTGGATGACCAAGAATCTCCTTAGACATACAATGTAAAGATTTAACCTAAGTTTCTCCCTTTTGATGTCAGGCTTGCTGTACTAGAATTATATTTTGGCATGTCCTCAATTAGCTGTCTCAGGGGACAAAACACTTGCTAAATATGGCTAAGTATAAAAAAAAACTGCTTTAAAAAAAATTAATACTCTCAAATGAATATATTATTAATATTCCACTTAACCTATGACTAGTCTGAAAGTGTTTTATTTTCCCTAGTACGAGATGTACCTTTGGCTGCTTATGGTTTACTTCTTTTTCCTTTCTCTCAATTTGCCTATTTCATTCTGGGATGTAACAATTTTTTTTTAACCAGCTCTCAAGGTTCTTTAAGAAATTTCATCTTTGAATTGTAGCTCCAAACTCTACTTTTGTAGCCCCGACGTTTCCCAGAATTGCAACCCCAATGACATTCTGAAACAAATAACCGATATCCATTGTTACAATATTCTGCATTTTTTAACCAAATAATCCCAAAATAGGTGCATAAGATTTATGATAATATATTGTAATTGTTTTTCATTAATACTCTTCCTTTTAGTTAGGCTGCTTAGTAGTACTTTTTCTATAGGTTTTAAATGCTGGAAAAAATTATGAAAGCATAACACCCACCACAAAATGTTAGGGGATGGGCAGCCCATCACGCTTGTAATATATTGCACATGTTTTAAAAACAAAGCCCTAAATATATTGATATGGAGACTGGCTTGAGCTAATTCTTCTCTACTTTAGGAATAACTGGTGTCAATATTTCTCTTATTTGGTGTCAATATTTTCTCTTATTTGGTATAAAAAATAGTATGTTGGGGGGTTTTTGCTCTCTTGGAATAAGGGGCCATGAAAGTGAGAGGTTTTTCCCCCCTGCTGTTTTACATTTTTAAAATAGTAACATTAATAATCCTTAGTAATATAGACTTTAAACTACTGTATTAGGAAAAATGATGTGTTTGGAAGAAATAAAATAAAGCTAATTAAAAGAAAATAAAACCAAACATCATAAAAATAGAAAACAAAAATAAAATAGAAAAATAGTTTATAAAAAAATAATTCAGCAATAAAACACAATAAAGGAGAATAAATAAATATGCAACAATAAAGGGGAATATTTATAACTGAGGTTTGAAATGTGGGGTCCTTGGTGCTTGCTAAGCTTGGTTGTTTTCTTTCAGATGTTTCATTACCCAAACTAAGTAACATTCATTAGTGCACAATATACAACAATTAATATTTCCAGATTTTTCTCCTTTTCTTTGAGGCAAAGGCTTAAATTTATAGGCATTCAAATCATTGAGGTTTCATTTTTAAACATGGATTTAAGCCTAGACTACACAAGATCATATTGCCTAATCTTGCCTCATGGTTAAAACAAAGCCAGTTGACAAATTATGGTATTTTAATGTTGTATTTAAACCCCTTATGTCTGTAGACCATGAAAAGAAATCCCTTGTTTTTCTGAGAAGAATGAGGAATGCATTAGAAACACTCAAATAGTAATTTCGCCAACTTTACTTTTGTGTTGGAATGATCACAGAGCAGAAGGTTTGGTCTTGGGAAGGATGATAGTGAAAATGTCAAAAACAATGGAAAGAGTCTGTGTGATATGTGGAATTCCTCTCAGTTGCTGAAAATACAATGTTTAGTGTCTTAGGAGCCTTCAGTATGAAGGTCAAATATTTCAAACTTCTCAGACTTATGCAAAAGTAGTGAGATTCAATTTTTTTTACTACCGGTTCCGTGGATGTGGCTTGGTGGGTGTAACATGGGTTTGATGGGCACGGCAAGGGAAGGATACTGCAAAATCCCAATTTCCTCCCAATCAGCTGGGACTTGGGAGGCAGAGAGTAGATGGGGGTGGGGCCAATCGGATATGGTATTTACCAGTTCTGTGAACTATTCAAAAATTCCGCTACTAGTTCTCCAGATCTGCTGAAACCTACTTCTGCTGTGCAACTAACAGACCAAAAGTATTTATTTTCCATTATTGTTTTTCTGATTTGGATGTTTTAGAATACAGAATATTCAGTGATGGGCTGCCAAAATTTTTACTGCCACACTGTGGGCGTGGCTTATTTTGGGAATGTGGCTTGCTGGCCATGTGACCAGGTGGGAGTGGCTTGACAATCATGTGACCAGGGGCTGGCTTAAAGGTCATGTGACTGGTTGGGAGTGGCTTTACTGACCAAGATAAGTTTTGAAATAGGTGCTTGGACTCTTTTTCAGTTGATTAAGTCATGTTATTTGAATAGCCACAAAAAAGGACAAATGATAGACAGCATTATTTGTTGAGAAGCACAGTAACATTTTATGGTTTTGTACAGGTTCAATATGATAACAAATTAGGCAAGTAGCTCAATTTTCTTTAACTGGTATAAAAATTCAGATCTAGATAATGATTAAAATGTTTAAAGCGTTTTGGGGTAAAAACATGCTATTTAGTTGTTTCCTATTCTAAACATAATTAAGGATCATACTAAGTGTCTAGAGAAGGAAAGATAATAAAAAAACTATTAAGTATTCAATAAATAGTGCATAAACATACCACCCCCACTGTGCCATCTCCCCCCCCCATGGGGGTAGAAGCCCATTACTGAAAATATCCTTCTGCAGAGGTGAACCTCTGGATTTCAGTGGAAATGAGCAAGTCTGAAGCAAAAGAGGTTGAGATTTTATTTCCTGGCACATATGAACATGACTCTCCATGAACCATTGCTTTCTTTTTTCCCCTCTTGTTAGAGGATGCTGGCCCCAGAGCTGTCCATTTGGTGCTTATCACACTTAAAGCAAACTTCACAGCAGAAACAAATGCTTTGAAGAACAGGAAATATGCCTAAGAGAGAAGCAGTGAGGGGCCTGCAGGAACTGGAATTATGATGTCAAACTCACACAATCCTTACAAATTAGAGCCTTGGGAAGCTTACTGACCCATAACTGTATACTACTTTCTCGCCTGTGCGATTTCGAGTCTATGGCCGAGGCTTCAGTCCCACGGTAGATGCACGAGGATAGTCTGCTTAAATCAATGTACAGGTTCAAAAAGTTTTCAGTGGGATCCTGTCCTCAGCGCAAAGCACGTTAGAACTTCAATGGGCCAACCCAATAAGCCTTAGTTAGGTTTAAATTCAGAGATTGGAACTGAACCATTGCACTAGACATAATTCATTGAATTAACCACAATTTGCTGGCTGCACCATAATTTTTAAAATGCTACTTAAATTTGTTCTTTCTCTTTTTTTTTTATTCTGCCCTGCTAAAAAATCTGCCAGTTTGGGGATGAGGAATATATGCTCTAGAACAATGATTTTCAACCTTTTTTGAGCCGCGGCACAGTTTTTACATTTACAAAATCCCGGGGCGCACCACTAACCAAAATGACACAAAATGACATTCTAACACAGTACGTATTATACATATAGTTAATAATATAGTTTCTAAATGTATTTATACTCAGTGTGAAACCTGGGCCTGTTTCGATGAACACAAAAGGGCAGGAATGGTAGAAAGACACACACGAAGCTCTTCCTCAGTCTCTCTCTGTTTTTAGTTTTTATCTCCGTCAAGCTTGAGAAGATCAGCTCAAATAGATATGTGGTTGAAAATAGGAGCAATCTTTGTTGGTCAGAATGGGAAACTCCTTGGCGACAGATAACCAAAAACTGTCCAAAGAAGATCAGCAAACTTTAGCTTTAAATCATGATTAGAAATCGGGACCACGGGGAGGAGTAGCAGCTTCAACTACTCGCCATGGCCACACAATGACAAGGGCGCGGCAGCCTGAGCGGGGACCTTCCTGGGTGTGGATGAGAGGCGGCCTGCTATTGGTTCATCACTAGTGGTCGGGATGAATCCTAGAAGGTGATTGGTCAATGAACGTTCCCTGTACCTCCACTCTTCCTGTCGCTGATAGCTGGAGGGATTGTGAGGGGAATGTTTATGTTTGGATGGAGGCGGCTAGTGGCGGGCTGGAGAGGGGCAGCATACAAATCTAATAAAAATAAAAATAAAAATAAAAATAAAAATAAAAATAAAAATAAAAATAAAAATAAAAATAAAAATAAAAATAAAAATAAAAATAAAAATAAAAATAAAAATAAAAATAAAAATAAAAATAAAAATAAAAATAAAAATAAAAATAAAAATAAAAATAAAAATAAATAAATAGCCTCCGCGGGCCGTAGTTTAATTTCCCCACGGCACACCTGACCATGTCTCATGGCACACTGGTTGAAAAACACTGCTCTAGAAGAGCCCCCCCCTTTGTGGACAAATAGAAACTCTACATTTTGGTGGAGGGGTATGAATGCTGTCTGGTGGTGGGCACATTGAACACTGAGCACATTGTTTTATGTTTTGTGAATGTTTTCTTGTTATAAAAATCAGTAAAAACATTTAATTAAAAAAAAGCTAGTTAAAAGTGACTATGGGAAGTTTTGAATTTTCCTATTATTTAAGATTCTTTTCTTTTTTTTGGTAAATGTAGGCACCCCCCTGGATTTGCTCCACCACAGTAGTTGTTCCTAAGAGCATTTGCAAGCTTTTAAATTGCTAGATTGGCAGGAGCTGGGGAGGGGACAGGAGCTCACCCCATCATTTGGTGCTTGAGTCTCAAACATGGCCTGCAGGCTTTCCGGTCAATAAGCCCAGTGACTTAACTGCTGAGCCACCACTCCACACCTCTGTTGATATAGCTTACTCAATTTAACTCATTGTGTCTCCTGGTTTACCCAGGGTGGCTGACCAGTCCACATAACGTAAAGTTGTCAAGCTTGAAAAACACTGCTAAGGAATGCGAAATAGCAAAGCTGTGTGATCTATTAAGTTTCTCATAGGAGTCCTTGGAGCTCTCTGAGCTTTCTTGCTTTCTTGCAGAAGTTTCATTACTTTGACTAGGTAAGATAATCAGTGCTAGTCAAGGAGTAGTGTCTGCTGTCAGATTATATTCAGGTGTCTTCTTTGTCTCAGTGGGTTGGGGTGGTTTTAGATATTCTTTGGTTGGGATGTTTATTGATGGCTCTTTGGCAGTCTCTTGATTGGGGTACTGCTTGCTTTATTGTTGGCCTGAGGTTAACTTTGAAGTTTATCTATGTTGAGTTGAGTGCTAAGTACTGGTGCAGAAATTTCTTTTTCTCTTTTGGATTAGTTCATTGTCTCTTTTGCATAGTCCATGGATATTGATGTTGTTCTTGTGGTTGTTGTGGTTATTACTATTATTATTACTATTATTATTATTATTATTATTATTATTATTATTATTATTATTATGTCAGTACAACACAGCAAACAAGATCACTATGCTGGATTTCGTATTTCATCACCAGTCGGGCGCTTCCCAGGCACCTAGGACTGCGTGATGTAGCGGCGAATTATGTTTGCCAATCCCAGTAAAGCGGCCTTTTGCAATTGACAGATGGAGATTTTGTCAATTCCCATGGCTTTCAAATGTCCGCTGAGATCCTTTGGCACGGCGCCCAGCGTGCCAAGTACCACTGGGACCACTTTCACTGGCTTATGCCAGAGTCGTTGCAGCTCGATTTTTAGATCTTCATATTTCACTAATTTCTCTAGCTGCTTCTCCTCAATTCTGCTGTCTCCTGGGATTGCGATGTCGATAATCCATACTTTCTTTTTCTCCACGATCACAATGTCTGGTGTGTTATGCTTCAGAATTTGGTCAGTCTGAAGTTGGAAGTCCCACAATAATAATAATAATAATAATAATAATAATAATAATAATAATAACAACAACAACAACAACAACAACAACAATAATAATAATTATTATTATTAATTAGATTTGTATGCTGCCCTTCTCCGAAAACTTGGCGCGGCTCACATGGTAAATATAAAAACACAGCATACTTTGTTTTAATGTTGTTAATGTCTATGTATCTATTGATGGCTGATTTGTCAGAGTGCCAAATTTCTAGCAATTATCTGACATTTTTGGACTTGGCCTGGTCTAGGATTGTCACATTTCCCCTATTGAAACCAGTGAAGGGCTACCAAAATTTTTACTACCACACTGTGGGTTTGGCTTATGCAGGAGGCCCTGCATTTTCTTTCAACATCTTTCAGTGCAAATTGGATGCTCTGTGGTGCCCCCTGGGTCTGGGCAGTAGGCAGTTACCCCTGATTGAAACTATGGGTAAATTAGTCGGTATGTTGTGAAATTAAAGAGTTTCTCGTAGTTTCGCTACTTTTTTTTTAAAAAAAATTTATTTTGTCCAATACACAATGAAGGTTATAGAGGATATACTCGTAGTAAAATATATCAGAGAAAGAATAGAAGAGATATAGGAATAAAATATAGGAATAAAATATATCAATGAAAGAATAGAGAAAGGATATAGGAATAGAAGAAAAGATATATGAGATATAGGACAGGGGACAGAAGACACACTAGTGCACTTATGCACGCCCCTTACTGACCTCTTAGGAATCTGGTGAGGTCAACTGTGGCTTTCGACAATCTAAATTGGGGATTTATGATAGAATTAATAAAACATATGAAATTTGGTGCCAAATTTATAAGAATGATCGAGACAATTTACCAGAAACAACACACAAGAATAGCAATAAATGGAGATTTAACCGATAGAATTCAGATTGAAAAAGGAGTTCGGCAAGGCTGCCCACTTTCCCCATTATTATATATTCTTACTACAGAAACCATGCTAAGACAAATCAGAGCCAACTCTAAAATAAGAGGATTAAAAACCAAAGGACAAGAGTTTAAATTACAGGCTTATGCTGATGATTTGGCCTTGATACTAGAAAACCCACTGGAATCGGGGAAACTTATTATGAAAGAGGTGGAGGATTTCGGCGAGGTAGCAGGTTTAAAAATAAATATGCAAAAAACCAAAATTATAACCAAAAATATGACAAAAGAGCAGGAAAATGATCTGGAAGAAATTTTGAAAATTAAAATAGTCAAAATAGTCAAATATTTGGGGATCTTACTTACAAAAAAATGTAGTACTATTAAAGAAAATAACTACGAAAGATTATTAAAGACAACTGAAAAACAATTAAAAGATTGGGACAAGTTGCAAATTTCACTACTAGGTAGAATTGCAACAATCAAAATGTCAATACTGCCGAAATTCTTGTACCTCTTTCAAACAATTCCAACAAAATTAAATAACGACTTCTTCAACAGACTGAATAAAATCACTTCCAAATTCATATGGAACAACAAAAGACCCAGGATCAGATTAAAATGGCTACAAGATAGAACCAAACAAGGAGGTTTGGGGTTACCGGACTTTAAGATTTACCATTTATCATGCAACTTGTTATGGATAAAAGACTGGATAGAGCTTAAAGCAGAGAGAACATTAGCTCTAGAAGGCCACGACTTACTCTCCGGCTGGCACAATATGCTATGGAATCAGCACCAAAAGATTCCGACTTACTTTAAAAATCACATGATCAGAGATGTTTTAATAACAACATGGCTTAAATTAAAAAAAGATCATTATACAAAAATACCTAGATGGTATTCCGGTCTGGAAGCTCTGACCCACCCAAACACTATAGAATTAAAAAATATGATAACTTATAACCACTTATTAAATATAGAAGGAAATATAAAAACGAAGGAAGAGTTAGCAGAACAGAATATAACCTTGAACTGGTGGCCATATAGGCTAATATTTTCAAAATGGCAAAAAGACACTAAAAAAGAAGGAATAGCAGCACACAACACTCCCCTTGACAAACTAATATTAGGAAGTGGAAAAAATTTTATTACAAGAATATACAGTTATTTATTAATGTATGAAATGGAAACGGAAATATCTAAAGACCCAATGACCAGCTGGGCAAAGAACTTTGGCTATAATATCCATATAGAACAATGGGAGACAATCTGGAATAAAAATTACAAAATTACGAAGTCAGTATCATTCAAAGAAAACATCATAAAAATGTTCTACAGGTGGCATATGTCGCCATCAAGACTAGCACAGATTTTTCCTAAAACCAGACCAAATTGCTGGAGGTGTTCAAATCCGTCGGGAACCTTTTTCCATATTTGGTGGAGCAGTCCAAAGATAAAAAAATTATGGACTAAAATAAAACATTGGATATTCGAAATTACGGGCACCAATCTACCACTCAAGCCAGAGACCTTCCTACTGGGAATAATAGATACAAAAATAAAAAAAACAGATTATCACATAATCCAACACATTATAACAGCAAGCAGAATAGCAATAGCTCAAAACTGGAAAAGGGAGGAGGTACCATTAGACAGAGAAATAATTAAAAAAATATTTGACTGCGCCGAATATGATTCCTTAACACAAAAACTGAAAGATAATAAAGAAACAGAAAACATAACCACATGGGATAAGTTCTATAACTGGATCAAGGAAAGGGAGAGAGAGACAGAAACGAAGGGAAACTGAGTAAAAGAGAACAAATCACAAAGGGATCAGGAATGAAGAGAAAGGAGAAGAACAAGATAAAACAACTTATTTGATTGCTCACTGATATCCTTTTACTTAGTTATTCAATATTAAGAAATATACCAGAAACATAACAATCAGAATTTTAAACATTACACTTAGAAAAGGAAGTACTAGACTAATAGATTAAACAAATCTTAAGAAATAGGATTCCGCTGAAAGTACAACCGGAAAAATGAAATACAAATATAACTGCAGGTTGGCAGAGGGGGGGGGGAGGGAAAAGGGGCGTTCTACGTTTATTGTTAGTGTTGAATGTGGTTTGTTCGACCTTAATGAAATTAACAATTAGACGCATATGATAAGAACAACCTGTCCTGTTCATACTGTTTTGTATCGTTTTTGTGTATAGTTTTGTATATAATCAATAAATATTATTTTTTAAAAAAATAAAAACACAGCATACTTTGTTTTAATGTTGTTAATGTCTATGTATCTATTGATGGCTGATTTGTCAGAGTGCCAAATTTCTAGCAATTATCTGACATTTTTGGACTTGGCCTGGTCTAGGATTGTCACATTTCCCCTATTGAAACCAGTGAAGGGCTACCAAAATTTTTACTACCACACTGTGGGTTTGGCTTATGCAGGATGCCCTGCATTTTCTTTCAACATCTTTCAGTGCAAATTGGATGCTCTGTGGTGCCCCCTGGGTCTGGGCAGTAGGCAGTTACCCCTGATTGAAACTATGGGTAAATTAGTCGGTATGTTGTGAAATTAAAGAGTTTCTCATAGTTTCGCTACTTTTTTAAAAAAAATATTTATTTTGTCCAATACACAATGAAGGTTATAGAGGATATACTCGTAGTAAAATATATCAGAGAAAGAATAGAAGAGATATAGGAATAAAATATTCCGAGTCTTCGGAGAGGGGCGGCATACAAATCTAAGTAATAAATAAATAATAAATAAATAAATATAGGAATAAAATATATCAATGAAAGAATAGAGAAAGGATATAGGAATAGAAGAAAAGATATATGAGATATAGGACAGGGGACAGAAGACACACTAGTGCACTTATGCACGCCCCTTACTGACCTCTTAGGAATCTGGTGAGGTCAACTGTGGATAGTCTAAGGGCAAAATGTTGGGGGTTAGGGGACACTACAGAGTCCGGTAATGAGTTCCACGCTTCAACAACTTGATTACTAAAGTTGTATTTTTTAAGTCACGTTTGGAGCGCTTATTATTAAGTTTGAATCTGTTGTGTGCTCTTCTGTTGTTGTGACTGAAGCTGAAGTAGTCATTGACAGGCAGGACATTGCAGCATATAATCTTGTGGGCAATACTTAGATCATGTTTAAGGCATTGTAGTTCTAAGCTTTCTAGACCCAGCATTCTGTAAAATATTCTGTTTCGAGTGGAGGAATGAAAGGCTCTTCTGGTGAAGTATCTTTGGACATTTTCGAGGGTGTTAATGTCCAAGATGCAGTATGGGTTCCAAACAGATGAGCTGTATTCAAGGATGGGTCTGGTGAAAGTTTTGTAAGCTCTGGTAAGTAGTGTGAGATTGCCAGAGCAGAAGCTATGTAGGATTAGGTTAACAACTCTTGAAGCCTTCTTATCGATGTTGTTGCAGTGGGCTTTGGCACTTAGGTCTTTTGTTATTAGTATTCTGAGGTTTTTAACCAAGTGGGGGTTATCTGTGATAATTTGTTTATTCAGTTTGTATTTGGAATTCTGATTTTTTTTGCCGATGTGCAGGACAGAGCATTTGCTTGTTGAGATTTGGAGTTGCCATGTGTTAGACCAATCAGAGACAAAGTCTAGGTCTTTTTGGAGAGTAGTTGTGTTATCGGTGGTGTTGAAGAGTTTTACATCATCAACGAAAAGAACACGGTTGCTTGTGATGAGATCGCAAAGGTCATTGATGTAGAGAATGAAGAGCGTTGGTCCTTGGGGAACACTGCTTTTAACAGGGAGAGGGGTGGATATGGTACTTCCCAGTCTTGCCATCGTCCAGCATTTGATGGCAAAGGACTTATAAAAGGGAAAGTAACCCAGCACTTCTCAATCTCACAGTTGTTTATTTGTTAGATTTATATTCCCTCTTTCCTCCAGGAGCTCAAAACATGAGATACAGTGCAATGATGACATGACCTTGTTTGATAATGAAATGTCTACGAGAAAACCACTAAGTTCAGAGAATACCAAGGCCCCACAATTCAACCCTGAGTTTATTTTTATTTTATTTATTTATTTGTTTATTTGTTTGTTTGTTTGTTTGTTTGTCATACAAATATAGTATTGTATTGTAGTATGTTTAACATAATATAAGTATAAAGTAGAGATAGAAAAGATAAAAAATACATTAGGATGGGGATGGTAGGCACAAAGGTGCACTTATGCATGCCCCTTACAAACCTCTTAGAAAAGCGGGGAGATCTATCGTAGATAATATAAGGTTGAAGATTTTGGGATTGGGGGAAGAAACAATAGAGTTCGGTAGTGAATTCCAAGCGTTGACCACTCTATTGCTGAAATCGTATTTTCTGCAGTCTAGTTTGGAGCAATTTACATTTAGTTTGTGTCTATTGCGTGCTCTTGTGTTGTTGTTGTTAAAGGTGAAGTAGTCGCTAACAGGGAGTACCTTGTAATGTATGATTTTCTGAACAACAGTTAAATCAGTTTGGAGACGCCGTAGCTGTAAATTTTCTAAACATAGTAATTGAAGTCTGGAGGAATAAGGTAATCTGTTGCTTGAGAAGGAGTGGAGGACTCTTCTTGTGAAGTATTTATGGACTCCTTCAATTGTATTAATGTCTGTTATGCAGTGTGGATTCCATACAGGTGAGCTATATTCAAGAATTGGTCTGACAAACCTTATCTTCTATTGGAGTGACAAACCTTCTCTTCTATCGACATTACAGGTATACATAATCTCCATTTTATATTTACAATACCAAATTTGTTAGGTAGGTATGACTGGAAGAACAAGCGGGATGGAGAATTCTGAGAGTTGAAGACACTAGTCAGTTGCTGCTCGTTCGGACTACTTTGCTCGAACTGGTGGTGGAAACCTGGCTGGCCACACCCTTAAACCTGTCCTCCGGTCACTGCTCCTTGAAAGTGGCTGGCAAAGAACACTCTGTGCATACGCAAAGGCTTCTACATATGCACAAAGAGTCATTTCCCTGATGTGATGTAGGGCAAAATCAGGGGTGGGCTACTGTCTGGACGGAGGGGGGGGGAACAGGACACAGTGGGGTAGCAAAAATGGAGCTCCACCCCAGAGCACCCAATTTGCACTAAAAGATGTTGAAAGAAAATGCAGGGGATCCTGCATAAGCCACACCCACAGTGTGGTAGTATAAAGTTTGGTAGCCCTTCACTGGGCAAAATGCACACTTCTGACGCAATGCGAACCAGTAGGGAAGGTAAATGGAACCCTGGTTGAAGAGGATACATCTTCATGGTGCCAAGGATGAGGAACAATGATCTGTTGACTTCATGATGATTAAGACAATGACTTCCTTCAGCCGAGTTCCCGTTCTGGTGATACATAAGTGCTCCCATGTAGTTTTATTGGCAAGAGTACAGCAATGGTTTGTCATTGTCTTCTTCCAGGATATTTTTTTTTCCAGTTTCCCAATCTTAGAGAACACTTCTGAGAATTCCTAGTCAGACAGTGTTTCCGAGATCAGCCCATATTATTTTCAATAGGCAGGGTAACACTGGAAAGTTGGATGAAGCTTTGTCTGGTACACAAATAGGATTAGGGTTTTCGGTTTACCCTGGGGATTTTCTTTTGTTTCTTTAAAAGATTTTTGTTTTTAAAACCAGATAGCCCTATTTTCAAGATTAAGATTGAAAGGTTTCGTGCTTTTCCTTGTCTCAGAATAATAGAAAAGTTTAGGGAATGTTCAGAAGACATTCTGGAGCCACAAAATGAAACCTGGGCAGTACTTTTGAGCTAGGGGCCTCAATAGCCCACCTTTGAACAAAATGATAATCCTGGAACAAGGGTTATTACAAATCATGGTTGACATACTGAATGGAAGTGCTACAATTCCTGAGTAAAAGATAGAACCATAGAAACATAGGAGATTGACGGCAGAAAAAGACCTCATGGTCCATCTAGTCTGCCCTTATATAGTTTCCTGTATTTTATCTTAGGATGGATATATGTGTATCCCAGGCATGTTTAAATTCAGTTACTATGGATTTACCAACCACGTCTGCTGGAAGTTTGTTCCAAGCATCTACTACTCTTTCAGTAAAATAATATTTTCTCACGTTGCTTCTGATCTTTTCCCCAACTAACCTCAGATTGTGCCCCCTTGTTCTTCTGTTTACTTTCCTATTAAAAACACTTCCCTCCTGAACCTTATTTAACCCTTTAACATATTTAAATGTTTCGATCATGTCCCCCCTTTCCCTTCTGTCCTCCAGACTACACAGATTGAGTTCATTAAGTCTTTCCTGATAAGTCTTGTGCTTAAGACCTTCCACCCATTTCTGTAGCCTGTCTTCGGACCCGTTCAATTTTATTAACTTCCATAATGTGGAGGTTAAACTATAGCATACAAGTCCCATGACTTAACATGAATAGAGCATACAATTCATTTCCCCTATTTACTCAATCCAGTTGTCTATTCCCAACGAGCCGTGTTTATTTTTAATAAGGTGCCCTTCATTCTGCTGCATCCTATTTACCTAAAACCATTGAGCACTTTCAACACAGCACAGACCAGATGTTGTAACCACATTCCTGTCTCCAGGAATGGTCCCTCCTTGTTAAAAATGAAGCAATTTCCTGGTGTCTGATAGACATCTCTTTGACTTGTATCCTTAGGACACTAGTTTGCAGGACATAAACCTAATGCTAGATTCAGAGATAGTGATCATTCAGAGCAATTCCCCTTTTAACTTTTTTTTAAAAGCCTAAGTTCACATAGTAATTGTTACTTTAAGGCAAATGGAAGGTACTGACAAGCCACACTTGGCTTTTCAACACTTCTCCTCCAAGAAAAGGGTTAGGCTAGGGCAAACACTAAGCTTTATTTTGTGTCCTTACGTTTAAATTTAAGTATAATGTAGTCATATATTGAATTGTATATTTAACAATTAACTGCTTCTCCCATGTTAAATATTACAGAACAAGTCATGTTAAATAGGACAGCTAGACGTTAGTTCTTTGGTGTCTGTGCCCACTTTTATTAGGGCGAAAACAAACCTGTCTTTGGATAAATAAATTAAACTTTCTCCAAAGAGCAAATTGACATTGTCAGCATTTACAGTTCATCCTTTTTTTTAATGCTGCCATATCAGCTAAGATATAATCCACTGCAAAGCCACCTGCAGAAAATGAAGGCATGGAATTTCCTCCCTGCTACCTGAATTAAACATGGGGCTTCCACAATTCAGCCTCAAGCTTCTATCTTCTTTTTGATCTCCAGTTGACCCCAAAATCCTCCAATATATGTGAGGCTTTAAAATAACTTCCATCAATATCAATGGAGGCTATTTGAAAGCCAAATGGCCCTGTAGAATCTAATGGGTTGTTGTTATACATATATGTTTCAATATGTGTGAAGAGGATGTGTGGACCAGGCCTCAAATGCCACAGGTCTACTGTGAGATAGGTTGCCAATTATGTTCTACACAAGTCTTGTTGCTTGCCTGCCATCAATTTAATACAAAAGAGCTCATTTCCCACCTACAATTTACCTACAAATATAAAAAACAGAACATTAATATAAAGTACAGTGGTACCTCTACTTACGAACTTCCATGACCAGGCTCTTAAGTAGAAAATTTTGTAAGAAGAAGCCATTTTTTCCATAGGAATCAATGTAAAAGCAAATAATGTGTGCGATTGGGGAAACCACAGGGAGGGTGGAGGCTTCTTCCTGCCTTTTCCGATGCTGTTTTCTCCCAGGAGATTCCTAGAGAGGCCCCACAGAGGCTTCTCCCTGCCTTTTCCAATCCTGTTTCCTCCCAGGAGATTCCTAGAGAGGCCCCACAGAGGCTTCTCCCCACCTTTTCCAACCCTATTTCCTCCAAGGAGATTCCTAGAGAGGCCCCACGGAGGCTTCTCCCTGCCTTTTCCGGTTACAGTTTCAGAGGCTTGGGTTTGTAAGTGGAAAATGGTTCTTGAGAAGAGGCAAAAAAAAATTGAACACCCGGTTCTTATCTAGAAAAGTTCATAAGTAGAGGCATACTGTACTACTACTTGCCTTAGCACACAGAAATAAAATAATAGGATTGGAAGGGACCTTGGAAGTCTTCTACTACAACCATTGGTTGAGGAGGAGATGCTATACTGTTCTAGACAAATGGCTGTCCAATGTCTTCTTGGAAACCTCAAGTGATGGAACACCCACAATTTGTACAGGCAGGTTATTCCACTGATTGATCATTCTCACTGACAAGAAATGTCTCCTTAGTTCTAGATTGTATCTCTTTAATAATCTTCCATCCTCCCATCTGTCTTGCCCTGCCCTCATGTATTTTGAAGAATAGGTCCTTCTCTTCGTTAGACTAGACATATCTAGTTCCGAGCTGGGTTCTAACGTACGTTGCTGCTGGTTCGCTTCCACCCACACTGCATGCGGCATGTGCAGTGGGAAAAAATCCAAAATAAATCAAAATAAAAAGCTGAAAACAAGATGGTGACCACATGAACAGTGCCGGAAACTGAGCTTCTGCACATGCTCAGAAGGAAAAATAATAATAAAAAATACGGCAGTGTCCATGGACCAGAACCAACTGACATCATTGTGATGCCACCAGTGGGTCGCTACCAGTTTGGGTAAACCAGTCCAAACCTGGAGGAACCCACCTCTGATCGAGTTCCTTTAACCATTCATTGTACAATTCAGCCACCAGATCCCTTATTATCTTTGTTGCTCTTCTCTCCACTCTTTCTAGGGTTTCAGTGCTTTTTTTTAATATTGTGGGAACCAGAAAATGGATGTAGTATTTTAAGTGTGATCTGACTAGTGCAATATAAAGCAGCACCATCACTTCACAAGATATTGTGAAATGCTCTCTACACGGGGCTACCTCTAAAAAGTGTCCAGAAACTACAGATTGTGCAAAATGCAGCCATGCAAGCAGTCTTGGACCTTCCAAGTTATGCCCATGTCTCTCCAGCACTCCGCAAACTGCATTGGTTGCCAATTGGTTCCGAACACAATTCAAAGTGTTGGTTATGACCTATAAAGCCCTACATGGCACTGGACCTGATTACCTATGGGACTGCCTTCTGCTGCATGAATCCCAGCGTCCGGTTAGGTCCCACAGAGTCGGACTTCTTCGGGTCCTGTCAACTAGACAATGTTGCTTGGCGGGACCTAGGGGAAGAGCCTTCCCTGTGGGGGCCCCGGCCCTCTGGAATCAGCTTCCCCCGGAAATTCGTACTGCCCTCACTCTCCTTGCCTTTCGTAAGAACTTGAAAATGTATTTATGCCACCAGGCTTGGAGTCATTAGATCCCAGCCTCTAGCCACTGAATGATTCGTATGCTTGTCTTGTCTTTATGTGAATAATTTTTGATATTTAACTTTTAGAATGTTTTAGATTAACTATTTAATTAATTGGATCTAATTGTATTTTGTACACTGTTTTATTGTTGAAATGTTGTGAGACGTTCTCGAGTCCACAGAGAAGGGCGGCATACAAATCCAATAAATAAATAAAATAAATAAATATTGATACTATCCCGGCGTTGTTGCAGGCTAGGATTGTATTGGCTTTTTTAGCAGCTGCAACACACTGCTGGCTCATACTTCAGTGGTTGTCCACTAGGATATCTAAATGCTTCTCACAGTTACTACTGTTGAGCCAGGTATTGCCTATTCTATAGCTGTGCCTTTGTTTTATCTTCCCTATATGTAACATGTTACTTTACTCGTCACTCAATTGCATTTTCTTGAATAGAGTCCGGTGTTCAAGTCAAGATCCTTCCGAATCTTGACTTTCTCTTCCCAAATGTTAGCTATTCCCACTAGCTTGGTAGATTAATAGAATGCTATTAATAAAATAAAATAAAATGTATTATTAAATAGCATTGATATTAATAATAGTATTACTAAAATAAAAATCAATAAAATAAAAAGTAATAACTTTAATAGATTAAACATGCTATATTGCCCTTATTATAGAATAATGTATAAGGTCTCCAAATGGTTTCCAGATTGTGTTCCTAATTACATTACATTGTTATGGAAAGGAAGAATTGCCAGTGTTTGTCATTATCTGAATACTAGGCTCTATTAAATATCCCCATACTTCTGTGATCAGTTGCTAGCGTTTTTCCTCTTATGATAATAACAGTCCATGAATGTAGCAACTTTTCCCTAAACTCAGTATTAACTATTAGCAGCTGACCATCTATCATATTATCATTCAAGGGTGGCTTTCTCTTGCCTTCCCTACCGGTTCAGAAGGGCGCGTGTCTTGTATGTTATGTCCAGGTTCTGACCCTCTGCGAATGTGCAGAAGCCTTTGCGTATGCGCTGAGGGTTCATTATCAGCAGCTCTCAAGCTCTGGTGACTAGGGAACTGGTTTGGGGACGTGGCAAGCTGACCATCATTACCAGTTCCGCAAATGGGGCCAAGTTGCCACCACCAGTTCATGGAAACCAGTCGGAATCAGTAGTAACTCACCACTGCTATCATTACTAAGATCTAATAATTGGAGAGCTAACAGAAAGTGAATTTCTAACCTTTTGTTTTCAATGAGGTATCTCTAACAAACACAGTGCACTAACTGTTGGCATCTTGTGAACCGCCCCACGTCTGCGGAGAGGGGCGGCATACAAATCTAATAAATTATAATTATAATTATAATTATTATCTCAAAAAAATAGTTGTAGAAATTATAGTTTGAGGAAGCCACATACAGTGGTACCTCTAACTAAGAAAGCCTCTACTTGCGAACTTTTCTAGATAAGAACCGGGTGTCCAAGATTTTTTTGCTTCTTCTCAAGAACCATTTTCCACTTACAAACCTGAGCCTCCAGAACTGTAACCAGAAAAGGCAGGAAGAAGTCTCTGTGAGGCCTCTCTAGGAATCTCCTGGGAGGGAACGGGACCGGAAAAGGTGGGGAGAAGCCTCTGTTGGGCGTCTCTGGGAATCTCCTGGGAAGAAACAGGGCTGGAAAAGGCAGGGAGAAGCCTCCATGGGGCCTCTCTAGGAATCTCCTGGGAGGAAACAGGGCCTCCACCCTCCCTGTGGTTTCCCCAATTCCACACATTATTTGCTATGGGGAAAATTGCTTCTTCTTACAAACTTTTCTACTTAAGAACCTGGTCATGAAACAAATTAAGTTTGTAAGTAGAGGTACCACTGTATAGGGAGAAATTCTACGCTACTTCCTAAACCAATTCAAGACCATAGTATGGAAGGTATCAAATGAAGGGACTGTTAGTTTAAGGGATGAAAAGTTCTATTCAATTCGAACATTTTACTCTTTTGCAGGCTCCAGTTTGGTTCTTAGATCAATACAACAAATCTTAGTCATGGCTCTCAAACTCTCAAGGCTTGACTTTTTTGGGAATTTTTTTTCTTCAATAGAGCTTACATCTATCATCAGACAAAATGTCTCCCATAAAGGGCGCTATGATGGTCTGTAAAGTGGCGCCCCAGATCAGTGTTTCCCAACCGTGGCAACTTAAGATATTTGGACTTCAACTCCCAGAATTCCCCAGCCAGCAAATGCTGGCTGGGGAATTCTGGGAGTTGAAGTCCAGATATCTTCAAGTTGCCAAGCTTTGGAAACACTGCCCTAGATCACTACTATGGAGTGAGTGCACCTCTTTATTATAGCAACTATTGAAGAACAGCAGAATAAACAACCACAACAATTTGCAGCAACTGCAGAATGAAACTATGAAACACGAGACACTGACAGTGCTGGCTTAACAATGGAAATTCGACCAATAATTCTCCTCGGACTTTGCTTATCAGAAGCCGATGATGAAGGCCGCAAATGGCGATCATGTGACTGCAGGATGTTGTGACCATTGTAATTGTGAGATCGTTGCCTATGGCCTGATCATGATCACGTGGTAATGGCATGACTATGAGAACCAATCAAAAGCCTCATTCAATGCGGCCATAACTTTAAATGGACTTGAACAAAGTAGTGGTGAAAGGAGAATTCACCACTGTAATTGTTGGCACGAGAATAGGAATATTATCAAATACATTAGACAAGTAATGTAGTTTTTCAGTAATAACTTTTGATGGGTGTGTCTTTTGTTCTTTCCTACAAGCTTAAGACTCCTAAAGGAATTTTAAATCTTATCTATGCATCCTCATTCAAGGCCATCTATGCTCTTCTCGTACTTAAGTCTAATTGATTTGCTCCTGCAAAGTACAAGTTTTAAATGTATTTATGAAGGTGGTATCCTTCTTCCCATTGTTTATATAACAATCAAGCAAACTTCAGATGGTTCAATTCACATGTACAGTATTGAGAAACCATTATTTCCAATTAGGTGAAAACTCAAAACTACTGGTGTCACATTTCCTTCCTTTCTCCTTACCTTTTATGCTTGCAAGCCAAATAGTGAAAGCTGTTACTTCAAATTTAAACAAATAATAAGAATACGGTGGTAACAACAACAACAAGAATTTTATCTGTTTTTATCTAAAGAGGAAAACAAATCCAGATCCATTGTTGGGTAATGAGACAAGGCAAAAACAATTCAAAAATAATGTGAAAGTTGTAGTGTTTCCAAAACTCATCACCAGGGAAGATGGGGGAAAAAATCCGAACATTAGGCTAGATGTTTCAGTCAGGAAGTTGCAATTCAAAGCCATTATCACAATAGAGATTGTAGACTGTAAGCAACAGCAATAAAAGTTACAAGTGTCAAGTGATATCTGTACAGGGGAAGACAGAAACCTGTCCATCTTTTCACATCTTTTCACTCTCGGAAAAAGGCTTATTAGTTACCACTCTGTTTGCTGCCACGAGGCTCCTATTCTGGCCACTGTTCATAGTGCCATTTTTTGATCCATGAGAATTCAACAAGAGCTACAGCTAGTTCAGAAAGTTCATGTGGAAAAGATGGGGGGAAGTGTCTCAATATGGGAGTTTGAACAGAAAGCAAGACAAAAACCTCTGAATATAAGCAAGTTTGATAAATATTAAAAATTCAGGAGACAGAATTAGCAAACTAAAAGTCTTTAACCAACATAAACACATCTCAAGGAATGAGTAAAGTAGATTTCAGTGAATGCATGGTCTGGTCTGAATCTTGCCAAAGAGAAGACTGAGATAGTTATGCAAATGAGATTAATTCTTTACACAGTATGAAAAGGCACGGTATACAACTTGAATGAATAGCCAAAAAAACTATGTCTAAGCCTGCAGTTATTTTAAACCCTAAGGGAAGATTTGTTTGGGTTTTTTTAAAAAAAAGATGACTAGTGTTGTGTTTCTGGTTAAGCTAGTCTAGGTTCATGGCATTATCTTTTTGAATTTCTCCCCAGCTTTGTCTTAAGATCATAGGAAGAGGCTGCTGAATTTGACAGCTAGTCAAACAAACCTGTCAATAATCCTGGGAAACCTGCAAGCAGAAGAGGTTAACAGCTGCCTCTCCTGCTAATAGTATTTAGGGCTACATTTTCTATCAATGTGAAGCTTCCATATACCCAGCATTACTTGCGGCTACTGATAAACCTTATCCTCCATGAATTTGGTTAATCCTCTTATGAAGACATCTAAGCAAATGGCTCTCTCCACATCTGGTGGGGAGAGTCTATGGATTAGTTATGCACCAGCTGTGGAGAATAGGTGTTTTCTTTTGTCTCTGTGTTGTAATCCTTCTGCCAATCAGATTCACTGGTTGCTCTAGAGATCTATCAGCAGGCCACAACTGGGGGTTTCCCAGATATATTGGATTTCAGCTCAGATAAGTCCTAACTGGAGACATTATGCCAAGACCTAGTTCTCTGGAGAAGGCTCCCATGCAGCAAAAGCTAGAAGAAAAGAGAGGTAGATAGATGGACTCAGTTTTGGTGGCAATGAGTATACTGACCTCAAGGACTAGGTTAGGGACCGATTGTCAAGGAGAAAATCTGTTTACCTGGGCACTAAAAGTCAACATCTACTTGATGGAGCTTAGTCGAATCAATCAAATCCAAGTTAGTTCAAGCAATGGCCCCTAGTGCAATGGGCAATCTAATACAATTGAAGGGTACTATAGAATAGAATAGAATTTTCTTGGCCAAGTGTGATTGGACACACAAGGAATTTGTCTTGGTGCATATGCTCTCAGTGTACATAAAATAAAATATACATTTGTCAAGAATCATGTGGTATAACACTTAATGATTGTCATAGGGGTCAAATAAGCAATGAAGAAGCAATATTAATAAAAATCTTAGGATATCTTAGGATATCTGATAGCCTGTTTCAGGACTTTAGTTTTGGAGGAGGTCTTCTGAACATTCACTGCTTCCACATGTTTACTCCCACTTCTTTAATTTTATTTTTTAAGTATTTTTTTATTGAAAACCCAAAACCCAAAACACAAGACACAAACAAAAAAACATAACAACAACAAGATCAACAAGCTTAATATAAATTCACACTTATATTCCTGTTTCTATGACTTCCCCTTTTTCTTTTAAGTTAATTTGAATCTTTTTTTCTTTTCTATCCAACTATAAAGTTTCTCCCATATGGTATAATGTTCTTTGTCTTGTTTGTTCAGTAATTCACATGTAAGTTTGCTTAATTTTGCACATTCTAACATTTTCCTAATCACCATCTCTTCGCTTGGTATGTTTTCTTTTTTCCAATCTCGCCACTGTTAATATGTGTGCTATTAAATAATAATCTGCCTTTCTATGTTGTCCTCTAATAATTCCCAATAGATACATTTCCGGTTTGGATTTTATTTCATAATTTAAAATTTCTTTTAACCAGTTTTTAATATATAGACCAGAATTTTTTTGCTTCCGAACATGTCCACTAAATGTGATAATATGTCCTTTAATGCCTTCCCTGTACAGTGGGCCAAGGAAAAGTTGATGTAATATTATACAGGTAGTCCTTGATTGAGCCCAACATTTATGTTACTAAGTGAGCCATTTGTTAAGAGGGTTTGCCTCCATTTTACAATGATAAGCAAAGTCAGAGCACAATTATTGCCACAGTTGTTAAGTAAATCACTGCAATGATTAAGTTAGTGACACCATTGTTAAGTGAATCCGACTTCCCCATTATACCTTTGTCAGAATGTTGCAAAAGGTGATCACATGATCCCCGGGACACTGTAACTGCCATAAGTACAAGTCAGTTGCCAAGCATCTGAATTTTGATCACATGACTATGAAGATGCTGTAACGTTCACACGTTTAAATGTGAAAAACGGGGATAAGTTACTTTTTTCAGTGATGTTGGAACTTTGAACGGTCATCAAATAAACTGTTGTAAGTCGAGGACTACTTATACAAAAGTATAAAAATATTTCCCGTCAACCCTACACAGGATATTACATATTTGTATACGTCTTGATTATCATCCCCTAACTTAAAATCTCCATATGCAATGCTGTATTTTACTACAAGTGGACCAAACCATGATCATTATTATTTACCATTTTCTAGTTCTATGCAATATATTTAAAAGTATCCCCAATATATCTTTGTTAAAGGCATTATGATATTGGCAAATTGATTTTTCATCCACGAATACAGCATCTTTTCTGTCTCTCTTCTACCATTTCTTTAGTGATTTCTAACACTCACCCTATTTACCATGTTGTTGCATCTAAATGTTTAAGTAATTAAAGGCAAGCAGCAGTAGCTGAGCATTTTTGTTCCATTCCATTTGTTCTCATTCTATACCTATTTGTTGTTCATTTGGGTAAGAACCACTGAACAGTGATGCTAGAAATGAAGTTCTTCCCCAGATTTAACACAATGGGCCTCTCTGTAGAATAGATCGAAGCAGAGTGCAATCTGTCTTTAAGTAACAACTTTCATATGCAAAAAATTATGGTAGCCTTTTCCAATGTGAGATCCCTATGGGATGGGCTTTTCTTTCTATGGTACCATTTGTTGGGGTCAAGGGAAAGGGAGGGTTTTGTCTTCTTTTTCTACTCAAGATCCCCAAGGACAATTGGTGGGCCACTGTGTGACACAGAATGCTGGACGCGATGGGCTTTGGCCTGATTCAGCATGGATCTTCTTATGTTCTTATGTTCTATAATCCCCATCAAGTCAAACACCATATCATATTGCAAGGGTATCAAACTCACAGCGCATGGGCCGGATGGTCACGTGCTGGCCATGTCCACCTCCATTTTAGTGAAGGGGGTAAAAGTCACAGTACATCACGTGACAACAAGAGTTTGATACCTGTGATATACAGGTAATCCTCGACCTTCAACCACCATAGAGCCCAAAATTTTTGTTGCTAAGCAAAACAGTTGTTAAGTAAGCCTGCTTCAATTTTATGTCCTTTATTGCCAGAGGAATGAAGCGCATCACTGCAATTGTTAAATTAGTAATATGGATGTTAAATTTGAATTGTTTGTTCCCTTGGCTATACAGGTGGTCCCAAAAGGGGATCCATGACCCAGGCATACTGCAACAGTTATAGAAAATTCTTGTTGCAAAGCATCTGAATTTTTATCATGGGGATCTGAAACAATCATTGGGAAAAACTTACGTCCTAAGTTGCTTTTTTTCAGTGCCGTTGCATTTTTGGATGGGCTTTAAATAAACGGTCGTAAGTCAAGGGCTACCAATTTCAGAATCAACATATAAAAAAGGCTCCATTTCAGGAAAATAGGTTTAGGGCCCAAGAAAGGCTTTAGGGATTAATTGGAATCGGTTTGAATGTTCTCCTTTTATAATGCTTAATTTTTTAGTAAAGACCAGGATTCAAACTTACTTAGTTACTTATTTATTTATTAGAACTGAAAGGGACCTTGCAGGTCATCAAGTCCAACCCCCTGCTCAAGCAGGAAACCCTACACCACCCCAGCAAGATGGCAGTCCAATTTCCTTTTGAATGTGTCAAGTGATGGGGTGTTCACAACTTCTGCTGGCAGGCTGTTCCACTGCTCTCACCGCCAGAAAGTTCTTCCTTATTTCCAGGTTGAATCTCTCCTTGGTTTCCATACATTGCTCCTGGTCTGGCCCTCTGGTGCCCTGGAAAATAGTGTGACCCCCTTCCTCTCTGTGGCAATCCCTCAAATATCTCAGAGAGGGTACACAACCTGGGCGTCCTCCTCGATCCACAGCTGACATTGGAACATCATCTTTCGGCTGTGGCGAGGAGGGCGTTTGCCCAGGTTCGCCTGGTGCACCAGTTGCGGCCCTATTTGGACAGGGAGTCATTGCTCACAGTCACTCATGCCCTCATCACCTCGAGGTTCGATTACTGCAACGCTCTCTACATGAGGCTACCTTTGAAAAGTGTTCGCAAACTTCAGATCGTGCAGAATGCGGCCGCGAGAGCCATTGTGGGGCTTCCTAGATATGCCCACCTTTCTACAACACTCCGTAGCTTACATTGGCTGCCGATCAGTTTCTGGTCACAATTCAAAGTGTTGGTTATGACCTTTAAAGCCCTACATGGCATTGGACCAGAGTACCTCCGGAACCGCCTGCTACCGCACAAATCCCAGCGACCGATTAGGTCCCACAGAGTTGGCCTTCTTCAGGTCCCGTCGACTAAACAATGTCGTCTGGCGGGCCCCAGGGCAAGAGCCTTCTCTGTGGCGGCCCCGGCCCTCTAGAATCAATTCCCCCCAGAGATTAGAACTGCTCCCACCCTCCTTGTCTTTCGTAAACTACTCAAGACCCACCTATACCGCCAGGCATGGGGGATTTGAGACACCTTTCCCCCAGGCTCTTTATATTTTATGTTTGGTATGTATGTGTTGTCTGATTTTTAATATGATAGGGTTTTATATATTTCTTTTTAATATTAGATTTGTTTCACTATAATAATGTTTTTATCATTGTTGTGAGCCGTCCCAAGTCTTCGTAGAGGGGCGGCATACAAATCTAATAAATTGAATTGAATTGAATCTGTATAGTGCTATCATGTCCCCCCCTCTGGCCCTCCTTTTTGCTAAACTATCCATGTCCAGTTCCAGCAGCCTCTTTTCGTATGTATTGGTTTCCAGTCCCTTTATCTTTTTAATTTTATATTAGTGTGCAATCCTGCATCTTTCACTTCTGATTGGCAAAAGCTGCACTCACACTACAATCATCATTGTTATATTTTTTATATTAGATCATTAGACCCTAGTTGTGGAAGCTGGCTGCTGGAACTGAGGTCTTATCACCTTTACTAGGCTCACACATGTGGTAATGCTAATCAGAGACCTGAGCCTAATGCCCCTCAATGTGCAGTACAGTGTTCTCTCGATCTTCGCGGGGGATGCGTTCCGAGACCGCCCGCGAAAGTTGAATTTCCGCGAAGTAGAGATGCGGAAGTAAATACACTATTTTTGGCTATGAACAATATCACAAGCCATCCCTTAACACTTTAAACCCCTAAATTACCATTTCCCATTCTCTTAGCAACTATTTAGTTTATTTCTCACCATGTTTCTTTATTAAAGTTTATTTAAAAAAATATTTATTAAAGGTGGACAAAAGTTTGGTGATGACATATGACATCATCGGGTGGGAAAAAATGTGGTATAGGGGAAAAAACCGCAAAGTATTTTTTAATTAATATTTTTGAAAAACCATGATATATACCTTTCGCGAAGTTTCAACCCGTGAAAATCGAGGGAACACTGTATTTTAAAACACTAGGATCTTGTTTTCTCCCCCAAAACATACATCATGTAAAAATGTATCAGGCTAAAAATGCACATGTTTGTCTGTCCTCTACCGGGGTTTCCATTGTTTTTGCCTAAGAATTTACTTGGACGGTTTACAATGTCTGCAACTCCTGTTCTCTGGGAGACTTCTACACCTCAGCGGCAGAGGAAAATACTGGGGGCCGATTGCATTTAAATGAAGTCTTGCAAAGGGGTTGCTCCAGACAGTGTCTGCAGAGACTGAAATCTTTACCTGATTTCCTTAATGCCTGCAAATGCTCTACCGCATTACCACGGGCTGCTCTTTATTTAAGGAAACCGGTCTATTTTTCTGGCAAAGACATGCAGGCACGCTGGTGGGGGGTGGGTTGGTAGGGACGTCTGATTTATCGTTTGGGGGAACTGCTCCCAAGAGGACTAGACGAATGGTAGAAGCAATGCAGGATAAAATACCCAGAGCTAGGAGTATCCTCCCTGTGTACATGCAGGCTGAGTTCTCTCCTGTTGGTAATATGGAAGGAAAGCAATTTCTTATTCACTACTAAGAGCCGAGGATCCCTTTGTAAAGATGATATAGAAAACACTTTTGAAAGCCACTTTCCAAATAAGAATCTTGCACATTTCCTTGTGGGGCTACTGGCTGTGTTTGCCACTTGCAGATAGCAAGGGTCTTTTTATATATAAAAAATTAGAATCTCAATTTGGCTCTGAGCTCTCCTTTAGCAGTGCAGACACAAGCAACCACAATCCAATAACATCTTTACTGAAAGTCATTTGGTGGTTGTTGGCTTGGGCTGTAAGTCTTTTGGTACCCTCTGTTGTTTCAGAAGGAGAGAGGAAACACTGCTAGAAAGCAACACACCACGAGCCCTGGAATTGAGTTTACATGTTGCCTTTGGGAGGGCCTATAAAAACCTGCTCCTGTGACCTATTTGCTTCATGCTCTGAAAGAACATTTAGAAGTTGTTGTGGTTAGCTCTGGCCCAGCTCCTGCCCCAAGGACTGTGGATGTGGGGGAGACATCCACATGCTGCAGGCCTGTTTTGCCCCCGGTGGAATCTGATGATGAAGGCTCCTCTGACCAAGAAGACATGAGTGACAGGGAGGAGGAGAGTGTGGCAGACAGCTCAGAAGGAGATCAATTATCTAGCTCCTCCTTGGATTCAGAACAAGAGTTAATGATACAGCCACGCATGAGGAGAGTGATGCATAGGCAACAACAACAACTGAGAGATTATTATCAAAGAAAATGAGGCCACCTGTGGTTGGGTGGGGCTGTGGTAATTAGTGAGCCTGCTATAAATAGCAGCCTGTGGGTTTGGCCATTGTGGAGGATTATCTGATCGTTGTGTTTCATGACTGCTTTACTGACTTTGACCTTTTGTGTGCTGATTTTTCCCCGCTTTGAAACTAAAGCAGAGCAAAGTGTGTTTCACTTTGTGAAAGAAGGACTGTGAATTGCCTCACAGCTGCAAGCTAAGTATCACAGAACTGATAAGGGACTTGTACAAATTACCAGTTTGTTTGGAGACGAGTGCTCTTTGCTATACCAAAAGAGGGCTTAGGTTAAGGGAATTTTCATTATAAAGAACATTGTTTTGAATTTTCAAATGTGTGTGTGTGTCTGAAATTTGTACCTGTGAATTTTTGGGAGGAGTCTACCAGAGAGCCCAACAGAACAGAAGTTGAATTGATAAGGATGAAAAGTTAGCAGGTCTGGAGTAAAATCTGTCTTCTGGAAGAATGCTGCTACTGTCTTGACTCTTAGATTGCCAAATAATTGGGTTGGAAGTGATAGCCAACCAACTTTGATGGAAGAAGGATGAACAAGGTATAGAACACTTAAAATGGTCTCGCATGTGAATCTTTTCAAAACTAGCTTCTGATCAAGAGTTTTCAGCAAATCATTGCTGGCTGAGAGTTGATACAGACCAAGAATTAAGCAAGCAGAAGCCTGTAAACTATGAAGACTCCTAAACCCTATGTACCACTCCCTGTATATGTCTCGTTGAACATACAGTACTTGTCTCGTGCATGTAGTTGCTTTTTTAGTTGCTATGTTCAGAGATTAGTCAACCGGCTTGTCAAGTTGACGTCCTGAGAACATTATTATAAAAGAACTGTGGCTCATGGGTTGTGTTATAAGCAGCTCGTTTAATTAGTACTTGAAGGCAGAGCATGGAACCCTGGAAGATACCCATTTTTAAAAAATGCTGCAAAAAAATAATCAAGGGCCAACCAATCTTCAGGCCAGGCCAAATGACAAATTATCTATGGCTCTAAAAATGTCTTATTGTGGAATGTCCCTGCCTTTCAAATAGAATAGAATAGAATGTTATTGGCCAAGTGTGTGATTGGAGACACAAAGAATTTGTCTTGGTGCACATGCTCTTAGTCAGGGGTGGGCTACTGCCCAGACTGGGGGGAATGCTGTGGGGTAGCGAAAATGGAGCTTCACCCCAGAGCACCTAATTTGAACTGAAAGATGTTGAAAGAAAATGCATAAGACATGCCCATAGTGTGGTAGTAAAATTTTTGGTAGCCCTTCACTGCTCTCAGTGTACATAAAAGGAAAGATGAATTTGTCAAGAATCATAAGGTACAAAATTTAATGATAGTCCGGTTACAAATAATCAAATCATATTAGGAACCAGTCAATATAAATTGTAAGAATACAAGCCACAAAGTTACAGTCATTTGTGGGAGGCGATGGGTGATGGGAACAAAGAGAAGATTAATAGTAGTGCAGACTTAGTAAATAGTTTGACAATGTTGAAGGAATTATTTGTTTAGCAGAGAGAGGGCATTCAGGAGAAAAATGTTCTTGTGTCCAGTTGTTCTGGTGTGCAGTGCTCTATAACGTCGTTTTGAGGGTTGAAGTTGAAGCTGTTTGTGTCCAGGATGTGAGGAGTCTGTAAATATTTTCATGGCCCCCTTTTTGAATTGTGCGGTATACAGGTCCTCAATTGATAACAATTGTTTTTTCTGCAGTTCTAGTTATCCTCTAAAGCAGTGTTTCCCAACCTTGGCAACTTGAAAATATATGGACTTCAACTCCCAGAATTCTCCAGCCAGCGAATGCTGGCTGGGGAATTCTGGGAGTTGAAGTCCAGATATCTTTAAGTTGCCAAGGTTGGGAAACACTGCTCTAAACTCTGTTTCTGTCTTGTTGTGTTGCAGAACCAAACCAGTTATAGAGGTGCAGATGACAGACTCAATAATTTCTCAGTAGAACTGTATCAGCAATTATTAATCAGATGCATAATGAAAATTAGGGCTTCAGTAAGTGAGATGAGTAGTTACAGCACCCTGCTAGAAACCAGAAGACTGCGAGTTGTAGTCCCGCTTTAGACACGAAACTAGCTGTGTAATCTTGGGCCAGTGATTCTTTTTCAGTCCTAGGAAGGAGGCAATGGCCATTCATGAACTCTTGTCATGAAATCTGCAGAAAGAGAGAGTTAATATTTTCCTAAGTCATACTTCATTATAATTCTTGTTACAATAGAAACCCCTAGAAGCTCTATCTGTTTAAAAAGTTTGTGCTGCCATTTTTTTCTTAGACAATTTGTCAAAATTCAGTGTTCATTGTTGTTGTTGGAATACTGTGAGTAGCTTTCAAGTTATAGGCAAAGTCACATCTCACATTAAACCATAATATGGCATCTACCTGAATTTAATGTTGCAGGGACTTAGCCAATTAAATGTTAAATCATGGTTTATGGCTTTGTGTAATATGAGACCACACCAGTGGACCAGATAATGCTTTGTGGTGGATTTTGATATGAATTGTATGGTCATTTTCAAATGGTTTATTCTTGATAACGTTTCTGGAAGAAATTCTCTATGAAAGACTACTCTAAAATATGGTAAATAAGAAGGTCTCATATATAGCTCATTGGGTAAAAACTGAACACAAATAATGCTAATTTGGAAAATTGAACTGTAAAACCCTTTTCCCCATCTCAGTCATATGCATAGTCAGAAATGAATCCTTCGAGTACATTGATGTAGAAGAACTAGGGAGGTGGAGTTGAGTATATCATCAGCTTAGAATTGTTACGTTCCCACAAACTGTCTAAGACCAATCCTTCTTGAATTCTATCCACTCTTATCTGAGGTGCCAATTTAGTACTGAACTTTAGTTGACCAGATTCTTGTGTATAGGCTCGAGCAATACATATTTTGATCTGCACTGTAATGTATTTTCTGATCCTTTGCGGCTAACAACTGTAGGTCTGTAAAAGTCCCAATGCCCACTAGGTGGTATCCTTTCCTTCCATTTAGCGATCATTGGACTTATGAGTTATGGAGCCCAGATCCTTTATCTCAAGTGTGGGCTTCTTGGGTAGTCAGTGCACGTTCTTAATTGTGAGAGCAAAGCTGGGAACACAGATCTGAATCCCAGTTGACTCACAATTGCAAACCAAGTGGTAAAACTGGCTTTGTAAGACTTATCTGGAACAACCCTAGCAATTTTTCAACCTCACAGGGCATAATTACTAATGCAGATATCTGTCCAGCATCTTGACGCCACTTAACATTGTAAGTGCAGGCCCAACAACTCAGCCTGTTTCAGGTTGGGTTTTTGAGGGGGGCAGGGATGCTGATATCCCTAAAGGGATTGAGAGTGCAGATAGACAGATAATTTAGGATGTGTCTGTATTTGAATGCTTCTCACTTTTTTTGCTCAGGATAAGTACTAGCAAAAGCACTGACATGCAGCTATTTGCCAAATTGAATGCTTTAGGCTTATATTCCAGGGTCGTATGGCAACTGTGGCAGAGTGCTTTGGCACCAAACTTATATAAATAGGGTTTGTACCAGTAAATGGAATTGCATTCTCATTTTCTGACTGGAAAAGGTAGACGTG
The DNA here is from genome assembly GCF_031021105.1 of Erythrolamprus reginae. Lineage (NCBI taxonomy): Eukaryota > Metazoa > Chordata > Lepidosauria > Squamata > Dipsadidae > Erythrolamprus > Erythrolamprus reginae. The sequence continues at coordinate 78,570,186 of NC_091952.1, forward strand.
TCTTCTACAAAATTTCCTTTTCCTTTCTTAAATTTATACTCCACCACTTCTTGATGACATTTCCCCATAATTATTGACCTTGGTTCTTAAGAGGGTAGTTATTCTTTCCTTTTTTAAACTGTAGTTGATCCAACTTTGGGGTTTCCTGAAACATGTAAATGTCTCTCTGTTTCTTGGCACCCTGATTTGCAAGTGCCTGGATGTTGCCATCTGATTTCTGGATTATATGGAAGTGAGAAAATTTTATGAGAAAACAGCTGGTTCTTCTAAGCAAGTCAACCTCCATGCCTTATTTATAGATATGCAATCCTTTCCCAGATTAAACAAGAAACATGTCTTTTGATGGGTGAGATCAAAACTCCTCCTTCTTGAAGCATTTCAACGGTGGCTCCACAATTATGTCCATAGCGAATGAACAAGTTTCTGTTTTCCAACTCACGTTCCCCTCTTGATGTGCTACAGGATGATGAGTTAGTTGTGTGGATTGAATAGCCTTCTGCTACCTGAGCGGGACATACATTCAGGGTGGACTTTCATGGTCAGAATTTGTTAACCATCAGAGATACATGCTGCAGAACCTATGGGTGGAAATCCACACACTGGAAGAACTTCTAGGTTGACAAAAACTGGAGGGGAACAGCTGAAAACTTAGATCTGCCCTAGTGCAGATCTTTCCTGATTTACTAGTTTTGAAATCCCTGCTAATTCCCATTTTTTGCTTCCTTTTTGAAGGAATGTGCAAACAATCAAAAGCGAAATGGCTCTGCGATTTCTTTATTTCATTAGAAGCTGACTCTGGACTTCACAGCTTTCGGAATCTCAATGTGTGTTATGTTCTGCATTATTTGTTTAAGAGATCAGTAAGGAGGGGAAAGCAAGCCTCAACAATGCTACCCATTCCAGCTACTGGTAGTTTCCTGTTTACTAGAGCAGCTGCGGGGACGATTTTATGAACCTGGGGTGGGAACCCAGTTATTTAATAACAAGCATAAGGTAGTCCCTAATATCTTTTCTCTTTCCTATGTCCCTCTCTAGCTCTGCCCCAAACTCTCTTTTGCAGCAGCTTGGATGAAAGATCGTATAAATGTTTACAGTTTTCATTCTCTTCAGAAAATGAAAGGTCCTTGAAGTTTTTGGCAGCGTGCAGCAAATGCTATGGCCTTTTTTGCCCTTTTAAAAAAATCAAGTAGTTAAGAGAGGAGGGGAACTAGCAATCTGCTAGCAGCTCCTACATATACATAATTAATAGTTTTGTTATTCATGAAGAGGAAAATTGGGAGGTTTCTTTTAAAAATAACGAACTCTTGGCTTACAACCCCGAGTGCAGAGCTGTTGTGATCTTAGTATCTTGAGAGGCAGGCAAAATTTGTCATGACGACTTAGTCACCTATTTTATGAAAAAGCCAAACCAAGAGAATATATTCCCAGGAACAAAGTTGCTTAGGCTCCACCAGATACATTCTCGCTCGTGTTATTTTATTTTTTCTCCTCATACTTGTATTTTTCAATGAATTGTTGCCTTTCCCCCCCTCCTGTGCCAGACATAAATTTGCCTCTAAATGCAGTGGACCCTGTCACGTTATGTTCAAAATTTGTCTAGTCATGTAATGTGTGAAGCTGGGCAGGAGGGGCAAATACCCCCCCACCCCCCCGTTTTTATTTATTACTCATTATTTTTGTTGCCTCGTTTTGGGATTCCTTTAGGCTTTTTTTTGAGCCCGATTTAATCCAAATGTATACTTCCCTCGGGTAAGCCTTCCCAATACGACTAGCCACACTTTCTGACAGGATTAACCCTTCGCGCTAGTCAGGAAAGGCAAGTTAGCACGGAGGGACGCAAATGTGTGTATGTGGGGGCTTTTTAAAACCGCATTTCAGGGGAGAAAAACGGCGGCTGGTCGGGCTTGAAGAGCCACAAAAGTCTGCCTCAAACTTGAATGCGGGCGCTGCGCTTTTTCCCGGCGAGGGGAGCCCGCCAATCCCGCGACTGCGGCTGCTCTCCCTGCCGCAGCACACGCAGGGTTACAGAGACGTGTGTGGAGAAACGTCTCAGCAATTCTTGTGTGGAGCAGGGAAAAGGGAGGGGGAGAGGAGGGGGGAGAAGCAAGGGGCATTTTGAAACTGCTGGCTGCCGTCTGCTGATTGGCCGAGGCGCGCGTCTCAGCGTTCCAGCCATGCAGCTCTCCTCCCTCCACTCTGTCCATCCCGGAAGGAATTTCCTCTGCCTTGGCTTGATCTATTGTTGTTGTCAGTGGTCTTTTGCTGCGTGTTTGGGTCGGATCGAGTAACCATAGTATCAAAACTATTGCGGCGCCTGCAGAATTTTAGAACTGAAGCGTCTCGGAACCTCGTTCCCCCTTCCCCGCCACGCTCCTTAAAAAGGATGATTTCATACCGTGCTTGGGTGGAGGAAGGGAAAGGGGTGGGTGGGAAGACTACTTACTTACACACACTCACTCACTCACACACACACAAACCACCTTCCCAATGCAGAGATGGCTTTAATTAAAGGGCTTCGCGAATATAGTTTTGCTTCCTCTTTTGTAAAGTCGGCCCTCCCCCTCACCTCCCACTCAGTTTCAGGGCTTTACTAGCAAAGCCCCTTTCGGCGTAAACCTTTATTTTTATCACTTTCACGGGTGTCAATATTGAGATGGGGGGGAGGGTCGTTGACTATACTTCTCTCTCTCTCTCTCTCTCTCTATCACACACACACACACACACACACACACACGCTGTGCTGCAAGAGGAAACTAGCGCAGAACAGTGCCCCCCCCCTCCCCGCCACCTCCGCCCGGCCTCTCCGCCTCCCTTGATCTGCTGCAAACGTTGAGTTATACACGGTCGCCTCCGAGGGGAAGAAACATTCATTCATCCATCCATCCGGGGAGGTTCAGTAAGCGCGCGCATCCACACGCACGCGCGCGCGCGCGCACACACACGCGTTCCCGCTTGAGGAGCCGCTCCGCCACTTGCTATTTGTATCTTCTGCTGGAGCTAAATATTGAGGCTAGGAGAGGTGCTGAGAAACCTTCAGAGAAAAAGACTTCCTGCAGAGATTATAGATAGATATATATAGAGAGAGGGAGGGACTGATGAATGACTTTCTGCCATGTATACATACATACATACATACATACATACATACATACATACATACATACATACATACTGTGTGTGTGTGTGTATATATATATATATATATATGATATATATACATACATACTGTGTGCATATATATATATGTATGTATGTATGTATGTATGTATATATATATATATATATACTGTATATATATAAATAATGTGTATGTACATACAAATGTATGTGTGTATATGTGTGTGTGTATGTATATATATATCTGTGTATGTATGTATATATATGTACATCTATATGTGTACGTGGTGTATATGTGTATTTGCTGTGTGTGTTTATATATATATACACAGTATATATATCTAATATAATTTTATATATGTATATGTGTGTGTGTGTGTGTGTGTGTGTGTGTGTGTATGTATATATTTGGTACCCAACGGGAAATTTTATATATATATATAAAATTTATATATATATATATATATATATAAAATTTCCCGTTGCATCTCAACTTGCAGACCAGGCGAGAGCGTCTCACAAACACACACCCCATCTCTCCTCAGAATGAACGGAGGAAGACCGTGGGCATGACCCTCTCTGTTGCCACCGATTTTCTTCACCGCAGCGGCTGGGAAGAGGATAGGCTCCACGGTGGAAAAAACCCTGGCATTTTCTGCTTTTGTCACAGCGGCTCTCTTCTTCTCCCTGGGGGTTTGCAATGGCTAATTCCTCCTGAGGGCTGACATTTGGCACTTGGGAGGAAGGGAGGGAGGGAGGGAGGGAGGGAAAGAGGATGCAAAGCTTAAGGATGAAAGGCGGGGTGGCCGCGGCAGTTGGAGGATATTTCTGAGAACAGGAATACAGTATTCTCTGTGAAGTGGACTCGCCGTAAAATAAATAAACAAACAAAAATAAATAAATAAATAAATCTCAGAGCAACACTGCCCCCTAGAGACCTACCGGGCGCCCTGCACCCATGACCCGTAGGTTTGCCCCCCCCCCAAAGAAAATGCATTTCATTTCCTAATTTGAGGGGAGCGGGAAAGGCTCGCTATGGAGCTCTGGCGGGGGAGTGGGGAGGATTCCTGGGGGGGAGGTCAAGAGCACAAACTAATCCTTGCCGCCATGTCCCCGGGAGCCCCTTTTCAAGCCCATGTGGGGCCTTGACTAATTTGACTTTCTGAGCAGTCTCAGTCCTTCCCTCAACTGGTTTATAGAGCCCAGGAGATTTGGGGACGGGAAGGCGGGTGTGTGTGTGGGGGGGAGGGCTAGACGCCTCCAGTGAAGCAGGTCTTTATTCTCTCTAGGAAGCTTTCTTTGTCTGGCAGAAAATGGTGTGTATCCTAACAAGGGATCCTAGCTTAAGTCAGTCATTTTATGCAAGGTAGGCCAGAGGTAGCCTGATGATGAAACCAGGCAACAAAAGACTTGGGGGGAATAGTAAAGAAAGAAGGCATCCAGGTTTCTGGGAGACTTTGGGCAATGCCAGGGAGGTAGCACTGCTGTTGTATCAAGGTTGATGACCCCAAAGGTTATTACCCAGTTCTTACCTTGCGGGGCCTAGTAGTGAGGAATTCAGTCTGTTTCCTCAGAGCGCCAGAATTAGCGCACTCCCCTGAAACCGGCCTCTGATTTCCCTGCAAAGCAGCCCTCTCATCCATGTGGGGTATGCCACGAACTACTCGAGGCCTTTGGTAGTAATAATCATTAGTGATGTTCTGGAGCTGCCAGAGTGGCCCCTGCTGGCCTAAAGAATTGCAGACGGTACAATTAACCACATCGCTTCCTTCCGTGCTTTCCAGAATACGTCAGACACTTTAAAATCCTGAAACTGTTTTTATTTTGCCTTCTTCAACCAATTGGCTCCGTGTGTGAGAGAGATAGTGATGACGAACTTATGGCAGTGGTACCACAGGTGGCATATCTACTGGCACGCGAGCCATTGCCCTAGCTCAGCTCCAATGTGCATGTGTGTTCCAGCCAGCTGATTTTTGGCTTGCACAGAGGCTCTAGGAGGGCGTTTTTGGCTTCCAGAGAGGCTCCCGGGAATGAGGGAGGGCGTTTTTACCCTTCCCTGCTCTAGGGAAGCCTTTGGAGCCCAGGGAGGGTGAAACACGAGCTTACTGGGAAGTTGGGAAACAGGCCATTTCCGGCCTCCAGAGGGCCTCTGGGGGTCGGGGGAAGCTGTTTTCGCCTTCTCCAGGCATTGAATTATGGATGTGGGCACTCGCACATGTATGATAGGGCGCACACACACTCTTTCAGAACTATCTTATTCTAAAGTTTAAGACTTTAGAATAAAAGAGCCCAGAGATTTCATCTAATTTGGGATTAAGTTCTCTGCGGAATCCAGATTGCTTCCCAATTATGTCCATGGTTGTCCTCCCAACTTCCATAGGTAGATGCGACTCTCCTGATGAATTATGACCCTATCCTGACTCTCCTAATTGACTGCAGGACCTGATGTCTTCCTACATTGTATTAGTGTTATCTAACTGGCCCTCTAAATATGTTGCATTATGACTCATCTTGAGCCAGGATTTCCAAAGTTCCAGTTGAATGGAGTTGAACGATGATAAATATTTTCCATTTTTGTTGCTGGAGCTGTTGGCTTCGAAACCTTTTCAAACTCTGGACCGCCCCTGACAAATTGTTCTTTCTTTTTAACGATGCTTGGGCAGGTATCCGTGAGGCTGCTCTTTCTTTTTATCCCGACAACAGTGCCACTCTGAAATACAGGGCGTTCTTGACTTACAATAGTTCATTTAATGACCATTTAAAGTTACAAAGTCACTGAAAAAAGTGACTTATGGCTGTTTTTTTTTAAAGTTTTGTTTATTGAGTGTTATAAAATAAAAAAGTGTGTACATCCCAATATCTTTTTTACAGATCTTACCCATTTCATGATATTTCTTAGGTTCCCATTTATTTATTTATTTATTTGATTGATTGATTGATCGATTTTTATGCCGCCCTTCTCCTTAGACTCAGGGTGGCTTACAACATGTTAGCAATAGCACTTTTTAACAGAGCCAGGATATTGCCCCCACAATCCGGGTCCTCATTTTACCCACCTTGGAAGGATGGAAGGCTGAGTCAACCTTAAACCAGTGATGAGATTTGAACTGCTGACCTGCAGATCTACAGTCAGCTTCAGTGGCCTGCAATACAGCACTCTACCTGCTGCGCCACCCTGGCTCTGTTTACATACTATATACAGTATTTACATTTCTATATCTATCAGTTTATGTTTACCCTTACAAATTGTTTATTGCATTGTACGTGTTTATCTGTTTTTGTATACCATTACACATTATATCACTATACCTTTCTTCTATTCTCCATCCACTTATACCATAAATTCCAAGTATTTTAATATTCTGAATGGCTTGTTCCCTTAATTTCCATGGTCATGTTGTCCATTTCAGCGCATTTATATATTTTGTCAATTGTATTGTTTTCTGAGGGTATCATTTTATTTTTCCAGAGTTGAGCATAAGATATTCTATGACCGTTTTTTAATACTTATGACCAGTAGTGGATTGATACCAGTATGGTAAACGATGGTGCATCGGTAGCTCCAGGTTTTGTGTATGCATGTGAATGTGTGTCTGAGTGTGTTTTTGCTTCTGCACATGCGCAGGAAGCAAAATCTTGCAAGGGAAAACGCGTGTGAGATTTTGGCAATTTTTTGATTCTGCACATGTGCAGAAGCAAAAAAAATCACCAAAATCTTACACACGTGTGCGCCCCCTTGTGAGATTTTGCTGCATGTGCAGAAGCAAAAAAATTGCCAAAATCTTACACACGTGTGCACCCCCTTGTGAGATTTTGCTGCATGCACAGATGCAAAACCACAGTGGAACATGTGCATATGCGTGTACAAGACCCAAAGCTGTTGGCGCAGCGCACCAGTAAAAGCAGTAATGGGAATCCGTCCCTGCTTGTATCATCCCTATGGTCACGTGATTTACATTCAGATGCTTAACACCTGATTCACATTTATGACTGTTGCCAGGGTCATGTAGCAAAGTCAATGGAGAAACCAGATTCACTTAACAGTAAACATTACTAATTTAACAACCGTCATGATTCATTTAACCACCCCTCTTAACTTCAGGGAGGGGCGGCATACAAATCTAATAAATTATTATTATTATTATTATTATTATTATTATTATTATTATTATTAACAATTGTAGCAAGTAAAGTCATAAAAAGAGCAAAAATATACTTAACAAGTTTCTCACTTAACAAAATAAATGTTTGGCTCAACTATGGTCGTACATTGAGGACTGCCTGTAGGCTGGGCCAAAAGAGAGTGATGTAGGGAAACCAAGTAGAATGCTTGGCTGCATAGCTAGAGGTATAGCAAGCAGGAAGAGGGAGATTGTGATCCCGCTGTATAGAGCGCTGGTGAGACCCCATTTGGAATACTGTGTCCAGTCCTGGAGACCTCACCTGCAAAAAGATATTGATAAAATTGAACGGATCCAAAGACGGACTGCAAAAATGGTGGAAGGTCTTAAGCATAAAACTTATCAGAAAAGACTTAACGAACTCAATATGTATAGTCTGGAGGACAGAAAGGAAAGGGGGGGGGACATGATCGAAACATTTAAATATGTTAAAGGGTTAAATAAGGTTCAGGAGGGAAGTGTTTTTAATAGAAAAGTGAACACAAGAATCAGGGGGCACAATCGGAGGTTAGTTGGGGGGAAAGATCAGAAGCAACGTGAGAAAACATTATTTTACTGAAAGAGTAGTAGATGCTTGGAACAAACTTCCAGCATGCCTGGGATAAACATGTATCCATCCTAAGATAAAATACAGGAAATAGTATAAGGGCAGACTAGATGGACCATGAGGGTCTTTTTCTGCCATCAGTCTTCTATGTGTCTATGCTTCAAAGTGTGAGGTGTGAGGTAAGAGGCTTCCATTCCCAATACACAGGTAGCTAAATTTGTAAAACATGCTGGATTATCCAGTTCTTTCTCTGATGGTGTGGTTCCTTTTTAAGAAGGTATTAAGTATAGCTGGGCATTTGCCAGCAACAGAATCTGTTTATTGGTTTTTTTAAAAAAAATTGGTAAGCTGGCCACTGTCCCTGAGAATGAGTATGTATGTATGTATGTATGTATGTATGTATGTATGTATGTATGTATGTATGTATGTATGTATTTATTATTATTATTAATAATAATAATAATAATAATAATAATATTTGTATGCCGCCCCTCTCCGAAGACTCGGGGCGGCTCACAACAATAATAAAAACAATATTATAGCAAAACAAATCTAATATTAAAAAAGAAGCATATAAAACCCTATCATATTTAAAAAACCAAACAACACATACATACCAAACATAAAATATAAATATAATTTAAATAGATGGACAAACGTGACTTGTGAAGATATTTTAGAATTGTCAGGAGCGGTGAACCCACTGAATTCTTATTGACTGCTTTGTATTCCTACATTGGAATACAAACCTTTTGAAACCTTTCAATTTTCCTATTGGAAGAAGAACTCTTCCACAGACCACAGTATCTCTTTGAACGGAAACTTCAGAATAGCCCATTTTTGATGCCTTCCAACAAGTTTTGACTTCTGGCAACCTCTTGGCTGAATCTTGCAGTTTTCTTGGCAATATTTTTAGAAGCAATTTGCCTTTTTTATATGGCTGAGAAAAAGTGACTGGCCCAAAGTTACCAAGCTGGCTTTGTGCCTAAGGCAGGAATAGAATCCAGTGTCTCCTAGTTTCTGGCACTTTTAGCCCCTACACATAAACCCATAAATAAGACAGTGATTTTATCATTAATCCTTGACTTACAACCATTCATTTAGTGATTGTTCAAAGTGACAACAGCACTGAAAAGAGTGACTCAAGACTTTTTCCACACAACCATTGTAGCATGATCAAAATTCAAGATGTCGGGCCACTGGCATAAATGTAGTATTTATGACGATAGCAGTATCCCTTTGTCATCACCTTTTATGACCTTCTAACAAGCAAAGTCGATGGGAAAACCACATTCACTTAACAACCACCTTACCAATTTTACAATTGTAGTGATTTACTTAACGGTGGCACAAAAATGTCATAAACTGAGGCAAAATCTAACAACTTCCTTGATAACGCAACAGAAATTTTGGGTTCAATTGTGGTCATAAGTTGACTACCTGTTCAGAATGGGTACTTATTATTTTACTCCTCGCATCCTGGACATAAATTGTTTCACCTCCTACACTCAAAACAATGCTATAGAGCACTGCACACCAAGACAAGTAGACACAAGAACAGTTTTTCCCCAAACACCATCACTCTGCTAAACAAATAATTCCCTCACCACTGTCAAACTATTCACTAAGGCTGCGTTACTATTACTATTAGTCTTCTCATTGTTCCTATCACCATCTCATTCCACTATATGTCTGTAACTTGTTGCTTGAATCCTTGCGGTTTATATTAATATTGATTGTTTCCTGATTGATTATTTGTACCCTATGATAATCATTAAGTGTTGTACCTCATGATTCTTGACAAATGTATCTTTTCTTTTATATACACTGAGAGCATATGCACCAAAGACAAGTTCCTTGTGTGTCCAATCACACTTGGCCAATATAGAATTCTATTCTATTCTATTCTATTCCATTCCATTCCATTCCATTCTACTCTATTTATTCTGTTCCATTCCATTCCATTCCATTCTATTCTATTCTATTCTATTCTATTCATTTGTACCTACAGTGCTATAAATATAGATAAATAAAGAGCATAGAATATTTTGAAATAAAGGAGAGTGGTGATTCTCAGTCTAAGAGCATTGCAATGATTTAACGTGCATTTTGCCATACAGACATTTTAGCATACTCAGAGTCTAGCTTCAGAATTTTACCAGTGTGCCAACAAATATAGACAAAATTATTTCATTTTAAAAGTTAAACCTTGAATTTAAACTATAATTTTAGACTTACATTGAAAAGGCGTGCGTTCTGTAATGTTTTGTTTTTTTAAAAAAGTGTCTGCATTTCAAGCATCTGTAAACCGAAATAAACTATTTTAATTGGATTCATCTGTTTCAGTATGACAGAAAGTAGATCAAATTCTTTTTGCAGGATAAGGGTCGATCAAGGCCCTGTGGATAAATGGGGCATTGAGTGACTCCTAACTTTTAAGAGCAGCAATAAAAAAATGCCTCTTAATTTGTTAATCTGTTGTTAATCTGTTGGCTGGAAGAAAGTTGTGGTGTGAGAACCATGTGTGACAATTCCAGCACTTGACCGTAGAAAACAAATGCTAATGTCTTTCTAGTAATTATAATGCATTTGGTTAGGTTGGTGAACGTCTTATGTTCTAGCTTAATTTTTAATCAATCCTGACTCCTTAAATTTTGTCTGTGCGATTCTAGTTAATCCTTGCTATTTACAATGAAATGGATTCGAAGATGATTTTACTACTTAGGGGTAAATAATTGGAGTAGACATCGGCACAATAAGTGCTGGATTCTGTAGTACGATTAGGCTGATATTTTTTCCCTCCAAATTTAGTAAGCACTCTTTAGTGAATGATATGTGTTACTTAACCTACAGCTTTCCAACAGTGTGTACACTTTTGCAATAAGATAGAATTAGAAGGATTACGCAGGCTATTATCTGAGTATTACAAGCCGCCTCTAGGATTGTGATCGTGGGAGTCAATGCTGTCATTTCCAATTACTTTCTATTTTTATTTATTTTTTACTCAGGTATCTCCGCAGCTACGCGGGTGGCTTTATGTTGTTAGTTCAGGCTCCGGAGGAATCCATTGAGATGGATAGTTATTCACAGTTGGGTGATTGTGTAGGTTATTCACTGTGGCTTGGGTGTGTAGTCATGCCATTAAAAAAAAAATAGCATGGATGTTTATCAAGGTTCCAGGTAGCATCCAAACTAAACCAGAGTCCGAGTCAAAATACTCCTCAAAGTTTCAATTTATTGCCAGAGCCATCCTGGCACCTACACTGGGAAACCTGAACCTGACTTTCCCACCCAGTTGAAAGTTCATATCCCTTGTTCCCCACCCACAAACTTGTCATGTTGCCCACTCAGATTGTGCCAGCGTGGTAAATCCTCCTTCCACTTCCGCCCAGGTGAGTGGGGGGTAGGATGACCTTGAACCACTCAAAAGAATGCTTTGTAGCTGCATCTATTCCCTAATGAAAATCACCCCCCCTCCCAAGTTCCCATAAACATCAGGCCTTCTAAAGATAGTGTGGCAAGCCATTAATTTATTACCAACTTGTGCACCCGGCTTGACAAAGTTGGCAGAGGAATCAATCATGGAAATCCTGCCTACTAGTCCCCCTCCTTCCTGAGAGGAGGAGAGTGTGGGTGTGGGTGTCTGTGTGTACAGGGACACAGTGGGGGGAGAGGATAATCCAAACACACACACACACACACACACACACATATCTTCCAGTGATTTGAGTTACAGTGTACCCTGGAAACAAAAAGATATTGCAGTCACCAGAACAGCAGTCTGCAAGGATTTTCAGAAACAAAGGCATTCAGAAGGAAAATTTGGATGAGAGAAACAGCATCAGGGAACTTGTATTGTACAAGTGAGACAGGTATCATTGTAACAGGACAAAAAGAAAGTGTAGCCTAGCGGAAATCTTTATGTGTACAGTATTTAGTTCATTCCAGTATTCAGTTGTTTCCAGGAGAGGGCAGAAGTACATGCACAAGTTTAAGCTTTCTGAACGGCTTGTCCTTTTCATCTGTTTTTCTTACCAGGCTGAGCAAGTGATCAATATCTTCCCCCAGAAGAGTGAATTTAAACTGGGAGAGCGGTTTTTTAATTGTTATGTTACTTCTTTTTCTGTGTTCAGTGCAATCCTACTTGGACAATTGTGCACCCGATGAATGCATAGTAGACCATGAAACCTTTGGTGATAAGAAATGTGTTGGTCTTTACGATGCTCTAAGTCAGTGTTTCCCAACCTTGGCAACTTGAAGGTATCTGGACTTCAACTCCCAGAATTCCCCAGCCAGCAAATGCTGGCTGGGGGATTTTGGGAGTTGAAGTCCAGATACCTTCAAGTTGCCAAGGTTGGGAAACACTGCTCTAAGTTACAGGTGGTGCTCAACTTACCACCATGATTGAGTCCAAATTTCTGATACTAAGCAAGACATTTTTTAAAGTTAATTTTGCCCAGGGGTAAAATGTTCATGGTTCGGGTGTGCCTGCTGGTTGTCAGAGAGGTGGTAGTGATTGCAGCACAAGGCTTTGCCAGGGCACCGCCATTTGGGTTCTTCTACCCTCTGCTCATGTGCAAAGTGTTCTGTGCATATGCAGAGGGTAAAAGTACCTAAATGGCCACGTCCAGGTGGGTGGGTGAAGCCTCGCGCTGAGATCGCTACTGGCTCTCCGATGACCGGCAGGCACATCTGAACCAAGAATATTTCACGCCTGATTTTGCCCCATTTTACAACCTTTATTTTCACAGTTGCTAAGTGAATCACTGGAGCTGTTCATGGTTATTAAGTGAACGTGGCTTCCTCATTGACTTTGCTTGTCAGAAGGTTACAAACGGAGATCACATGATCCTGGGACACTGCAACCTTCATAAATATGAAGCAGCTGCCAAGCAGTTTTCATTGTATTTGTATTTTTATATTGTCGTAAGCCGCCCTGAGTCCTTCGGGATTGGACAGCATAGAAGTTGGTTGAATGAATGAATGAATGAATGAATGAATGAATGAAGGTGAATTTTGCTCAGGTGACCATGGAGATGATGATGATGATTATTATTATTATGATTATGATTATTATTATTATTATTATTATTATTATTATTATTATTATTTCAGTACAACACAGCAAACAAGATCACTATGCTGGATTTCGTATTTCATCAGCAGTCCCAAGCACCTAGGACTGCTTGATGTAGTGGCAAATTATGTTAATAATTTTCCACAATGGCCAAACCCACAAATTAGCGGCCTTTTGCAATTGACAGATGGAGATTTTGTCAATCCCAATGGTTTTCAAATGTCCGCTGAGATCCTTTGGTACTGCGCCCAGCGTGCCAAGTAACACTGGGACCACTTTCACGGGCTTATGCCAGAGTCGTTGCAGCTCAATTTTTAGATTATTATTATTATTATTATTATTATTATTATTATTATTAATAATAATAATAATAATAATAATTAGATTTGTATGCCGCCCCTCTCCGAAGAATCAGAGCAGCTCACAACAACAAAACAGTACAAATCCAATGATTAAAACAATTTAAAACCCTTAATATAAAAACAATCATACATCTCATACAAGCCATACATAAAACTGTATGCTGTGAAAAACAGTCATAAGTCACTTTTTTCAGTGCTGTTGTAAGTTTGAATGGCCCCTAAATGAACTATTGTAAGTTAAGTATTACCTGCATTTGAGAGGACTGGTAGAGGTTATACATCTCATATATATGTATCCATGCATGCAAATAATCCTTTTAAATTAACTTTTCATTTCTACCTACTTTCTTGGGAAGGATGTTCTCCTTCCTAAGAGAAAATGTGAAATAGGTTATGTATGTATGTATGTATGTATGTATGTATGTATGTATGTATGTATCTATCTATCTATCTATCTATCTATCTATCTATCTATCTATCTATCTATCTATTGGATTTGTATGTCGCTCCTCTCTGAGGACTCGGGGTGGTTCATAACATATCAAAACAATAAACAATATACATATCTAAAAAGTCCAATTAATATAGCTAAAAAACCTCAAAAACTCTAATAACATTTATAATCATTCATTCCCATTCCCACAGCAAAACATACTACACTCCTCGGCCAGGGGGCCAGGGTCTAATGGCCCCAAGCCTGGTGGCACAGATAGGTCTTTAATCTTTTATTTAAACTATTATTGAGACCCCTGGTAGGAGAACAATCTAAGTGGCTGCAGAATCACAGTTGAAAGCAGAAAAGAAGCCGTGATTAGAAATCAGTAGAAAAAATAATAAAGCCTTACTGTTTTTATTGCTTAAGAAGCATTGATCGTATAAATGGTCTTTTCCCACTTCTTGGTCTTGTAAACACGGGTTGTGCTGCAAACTGAGGATATACCCGATCAATCATATGATTGATTTAGCATATACTGAATAATGCTGTTATTGGCAGGAGAAACTCCCTGCTGTTTACCCACAGGAAAAAACATTGCATTTCTAAAATAGTGTGTTAATTATTTTGATAAGATTTTAAAGATCTTTACTTCATTTACACCCCCACCACCATTCTCCAACTTCTCAAATTGAATTTGTGCTAGAGAAGCAGAGTAGCTTGTATGGGGTAATTCTTAAAAATGTTAAGACTAGGTTTAGATATGATGAAACCTGGGGGACATTGTTGTTGGGTGCCTTTCAAAGTAGCTAGATCTTTAACTAACAGGTAGAACTACGTGTGTATAAAAACTGCAGCTGAATTCTCAGCAGGCTATTGTCTTGTAACATTTACCTAAGTTGCATGCATACAAATGTACAGCATTTATTTTATTTTATTTATTTATTTTTCAAATGTAAAAGCTGCCCTTTTCCTGATGGAGTCATGGTGCGTGTGGGTGTACAACGGTAAAATGAATACAAAAATTTAAAAATACGCCTAAGTAGACACAATAAAGCCATACTTGCAAAGAAGCAGAGGGAACTTTCTAAGGACCTTCACTGTTATAGATTGCCTTTGATCATTTGAGGGAAGAGAAGGGAAGACAATCTGGAGAGAAACCTATGTGGACTATGTGTCTATCAATCTTAAATTTTCTGTCCCCTTCTCAATGTTCAGTTATTTTGTTATTCAGTTATAGATACACATTTCCTAAGGGGTTTTAAAAATATCTCCTAGACTATGAAGCTTACACATAGATGAGAATGATGTGGCCTAATGAAAGATGATGATAATGATGATGATGATGATGATGATGATGATGATGATGATGTCCATTCAGTCACTCCATATCTTCTGATCTTGCACTTACTACTATCAAAATATACTTTCACCTAATGATAGCTTTAACTTGCAAAGCTTTCAAGTTGCCATAAGCAGGAGGGAGAACTGACAGAGTAGCTTGATTGTCCTAACTGAAACTACATCCCACAAATGCCTTTCTTGCTGATTTTGTCCTAGGTTACCGGAGTCAGTAGGAGGGGTGTAGGTTTCATAGCTTGCCAACATGGTTCATTGAAGAATGTGATTTATGACATGCTCAGGGAGGAGGGGGGGGAGACAGGGTCATTGGGATCTGTAATCTATGTGATGTCAGTTCTGACTGCATCAGAGTATTAGTGGACTGTCGCTCCTAATAAATGACTGTATTTCTTTTGAAGCTTGGTTCATGGCTCATGAATAAATTAGGGCAACTTCACAGATAGTTCCAAATCTTTCTAATTGGAATAGGGTTGTCCTGCCTTGAGTACTTTGAAGGATTTCAGATGAAAATGATTTGAAATAGGACAGTTGTAGCTGAGAATGGAAGGGAGGAAGAAAGATAGTTTGGTAGCAAAGCCACAAAGGTTTAATACTGTGGTTAGGATTTCCAACTCTCTGCCAGAAACTCAAGCTCTCCCACAAGCAATGCTGGCTAATGCAAAAGAATCCACAAGATTTTGATGTATTAAACTAATGTGCCAGCTAGTGCCTGTTTCCCATTTCATAATGAGTTTTTTTCAGTATAGATGTATGCAAGACAGATTTTATTATCCACTTTACAGATGGAAGTACAGAGTTCCAGGTTATAGAATGCTCTCTGCAGTAGAGCAATGCTAGAGTTTGTCTGTCCACCCTTCTGTAAATTAGACGTCTTGCATCCTGCGATCAATTGTGATGCTTCAGCTCCTCTTCATCTGCAAATGAAAATTAAAGTTTATGTCCAGCTTCCAAGAGCCTGCACAAACCAGTCTTGCAACATCTCTTATAAATGTATTAAAGGATGTTGTTCTAATAGCATGAAATTCAAACCTTGATCTTATAGAGCAGTGATGGCTGACTTTTTTTTGGCTCAGGTGCCAAAAGAGTGGGCTAGCACATGTGTGTGTACCCACACCCATAATGCAATTCTGGAGGGCTGGGAGAGGCCCTTTTCACCCTCCCCAGGCTTCAAGAGGCTTTCCTGAAGCCTGGGGAAGGTGAAAAATGGCTCAACAGCCCAACCAGAATCTCATTTCTGAACGGTAGTCCCGTTGGACCTGTTTTTCTCCATCCACAGGCTCCAGAGGTTTTCCAGAAGCCTGGGGAGGGTGAAAACGGTCTTCCCCCACCCTCCAGAACAAGGTTGTGCACACATGCATGGGGGAGAGGGCATTGCATTATGAGTGTGGGCATGCATGCGCAGGCTATTGTGTACATACACACCCTTTTGGCACCTGGTTAAAAAAAGGTTTGCCATCACTGATTAAAAGAAATAGTCAAAGTTGATAAAACAGCTCTGTCTCGAAATAAATGTAATACTTATAGAGTAGAATCTACAGACTACAGAATACCTAGAGACTGAGATACTGGAGATTTCAAGTGAGTGAATAGTTGAAACTACTTCAAATTTTATGTCAGGCTTTTGAGGTTTCACTATATAGTAAAAAGATAACTTAGCTAGACGTTTTTTCCACTCATTCTTTGGTTTGGGAGAAACATTAAAAGTAATCAATTGGTACATTGTATAGATTGATGGGAAGCAGTTTTAAATGATCAGCCTTTTGCTGGTAGGGCAGTGGTTAGAATGCAGTATTACAGGTGAACTTTGCCCACAGACTGGAGTTTGATTCTGACAGAGCTCAAGGTTGACTCAGTCTCCCATCCTTTCAAGGTTAGTAAAATGAAGATCCAAATTGTTGGGGGCCATATGCTGACATTGTAATCAGAAGGTGCTGCAAAGCCCTATGGGGTAGTATTGGGTGGGCTACTGCCCGGACAGGAGGGGGGGAACATAGTGGGGTAGTGAAAATGGAGCTCCAGCCGAGAGCACCCATTTTGCACTAAAAAATGTTGAAAGAAAATGCAGGGTGTCCTGCATAAGCCATGCCCAGGGTGTGGTAGTAAAAATTTTGGTAGCCCTTCACTGAGTAGTATGTACATACTTCTAAGTGCTGTTGCTATTGCTACTTCCGTTGAGTATGTAGCCTAGTCCGAAATAATATCCCTAAAATGCATTCTTGCCAATAGGTACACAAGTGCTGACAGCCCTCAATGAGATAAATTTATTTGTATCAGTAAAGAATTTGTAGCTCAAGTTATGTGCATGTATATATGTTGATGAGGGGAAGGATCATGTCCCCCCCCCCAGTTTATTTAAATATGAACTAGCCAGATTAACTTATGTGCCACAAGTAATCAAATGAGCACTAATAAGCGCTTGGGGAAAGGGTGCTTATTAAAACAAAAACAACTCCAGAGACAACTCGGTTGTTTTCGTTATATTAATACAACATGGGATCTGCAACAGAATGTTGCAAATTTCTATCTTGTCAAGAAAGCGACATGGATATGCCATTTCCATTCTCTCTGTATGTGTGACTCTCTCTATATAAAGATAGATAGATAAGCAGGCAGGCAGGCAGGCAGATAGATAGATATTGCTTTGCATTATTGCATTAAGAATATGCTTAATCTTTTTTTAAAGAGTTAGTAAAACTTATGATTAGAAATCTAAGATGTTTAACTCTTATTTGCTAGCCATGATGCTTGTTAATGTGGACAGAACATTGCAGAATCCCTATGCACACAAAATGCTGTGTTCCAAATGCCAAGGAAAAATATTTGCTGTTCTCAGTCTTGCTAATAGCAGAAAAGCAATGATTAAATGGTGTTTGGAACTGCCAATCTGGAGTTTGTACATTATTGTACAGAGACAGTCTGCCTTTTGCCAAACCTTAGTCAATCACTTTAGCATACATGAGATTTACAGTTCCATATATACTGACTTCTAAAGAGCGAAGTGCTAAAATCAATTGTGTCATGATGAGTTCCATGTTGTTAATGGGTTTCTTCCAGTGTTCCTCTAAGTTGCTGAATGAATACACAACAACAAGCTGTATTCTCTTCTAAATCTATTACCATATGCCTGTCTTTTTACAGTTCTTTGGGCCATGATGCTCATAGAGTGGATAATTAGCTAAGTGAATTAATTGACATTCATACGTGCAATTAACAAATGGTTACAAGCAACCTGTTCTCTTTGGGAGAACTAAAATTTCTCAGGGACTAGTGTAAAACCACTGTAAAATCATTAAGAGTAAATAATGAGGGTTGATTGCCTTGTATGATTATAGAGCTGTTTTCTTTCCTCAGCAGTAAAAGAATATACACTGTAAACAAGCCTGTAGAAGTTGGGTGGAGGGGGGGGAGAGGTGGTTGATGAAAAACAACACTATAAAATATTCTGAAAAATGCCATCTCTGGAGTGATGTGCTGGATATGTGCTGTATTCCAGATAGAAGCTGAGCCAGATGGATGGCATGCTATAAACACTCTGATGTAGTTGCGCAGGAATGTAGCAACAAGTTACAGTCATACAGTTTATAAATGGGAGGAGATGGGCAGGGGTGGCTGCTGCCCGGACCGGGGGGGGGGGGGACGCAGTGAGGTAGCGAAAATGGAGTTCTACCCCAGAGCACCCAATTTGCACTGGAAAGTTGAAAGAAAACGCAGGGCATCCTGCATAAGCCACAGCCACAGTATGGTAGTAAAAATGTTGGTAGCCCTTCACAGGAGATGGGTGATAGCAACAATGAGAAAAAACTAATAGTAATAGTAGTGCAGCCTTAGTGAATAGTTTGACAGTGTTGAGGGAATTATTTGTTTAGCAGAGTGATGGCATTTGGGGAAAAAACTGTTCTTGTGTCTAGTTGTCTTGATGTGCAGGGCTCTGTAACAACGTTTTGACGTTAGGAGTTGAAACAGATTATGCCCAGGATGTGAGGGGTCATGGCCCTCTTTTTGACTTGTGCAGTATACAGGTCCTCAACGCAAGGCAAGTTGGCAGTAATTGTTTTTTCTGTAGTTAACACCATTTTTCACATTTATGACCATTGCAGCATCCCATGATCTTGTGATTTACACTTGGATGCTTGACAACTGATGGTTGCAATGTCCCCAGGTCATGTGATACACTTTTGTGACCTTCTGACAAGCAAAGTGAATGGGGCAACCAGATTCACTTAACAACTGTGTTACTAATTTAACCAGTGCAGAGATTCATTTAACGTGGCAAAGAAAAGTCATGAAATGGGGCAAAACTCACTTAACAGATGTCTCACTTAGCAAAAGAAAATTTGGGCTCAAATGGCGTACGTTGAGGACCAGCTCTATATGGCAGTAAATGAAGTACTTTTCCTCCTTCATATGCTATAGCTGTTCTTGGGTGTCAGCATGTCCACAAAGTTATTTATCTTCACTAGTGTTTTCTGGGGATGCATAAGCGTTGCAGACAACCAGCCACCCCCTTCAAAGCAGCTGTGTGAGTCACCTAAAGAGCTGCTTTAATGCTTCAAAGAGGAGGGACGATTGTCGTATGCCGCTGTATCTCATGAGGGAAGTCTTTTGCATGCTTTTCAGAAATTCTTTTGGGTACCACCACCACCACTGACCTCTCAAGGGACCTTTAAGTTTACTTATTGTATATCTATTTCTTGTATTTTTATATCACCAGAATTCAAGCACACCTTGAAATTTAAGACCTTTAAAATGTAAGACAACACTGATAAAAACAAATACAAACAGAGTTAATTTCCACTATTTTTCCATCATCAGATAGATCAATCAGCTTAAGTTTAAGGCCATTTGGAATAACTCAGTCTTGGCAGAATTTCAAAATAAACCTGGGTAGCCACCAGTTTGATTTCAGGAGGGGAGGAAACTATTTCATAAAAAATCTTTTACTCCTATTCTCTATTTTTTGTTCTTCACACCGTTATTGATTTCATAAGACCATCTGTCCCTTCATTCCTAATCAATGAATGCTGAAGTATCTTTAGTGTAGAACATTTCTCTTTAACAAGACTTGTTCTTCTTGAGGTTTCATTAACCAGCTTCTAGTTTTCTACATAGTTATTTAGAAACTGATATTACATTGGTTATCGTTTAACTAAACAATAGAGTGGTAATTTTAGGAATATCTTACACAATTATTTTGCTAGCAACTTTACATTTAAGTTCCTTTAGAACTTCTTTTGGACAAATACCATCTAGTCCTACGATCTGTTCATTTTAGCCTATCCTTAGTTTCTATTTTGGAGGCTAATTTCTTGATTTTATCATTTCAGCATAAGTACATGGTTTTTTGGGGGGAAGGCATACATTTTTTAAAATTTTTCACCACCTTTATTAAAAAAAAACATTTCTCCACCTAAGGTGGAGCATAAGTACATGTTGTATATATTCTTCAGTGTAGATACAAGCAAAGAATGTACAGTACCTGCATGGCCATACCCAATTCCCTCATTATTTTAGTACTCATTTAATGCTCTTATTATCTATATTCTGTTTATTTACATAATACTGTATTATTAATGTTAGTAATCCTAATGATTTATTTCTCAAAATTCTACCTGCATCCCTTATTGTTAATCTGAGGAAACCAGGAGTAGATTCTTGAATGAAGGGCTATCAATTCTGTTTACGTTTGTTTGAAAACAAATTCCAAATTCATTATTGCTTAGCATGTATCTTTTTCTCAAGGTGCTGAATAATAATAATAATAATAATAATAATAATAATAATAATTTATTAGATTTGTATGCCGCCCCTCTCCGTAGACTCAGGGCGGCTCACAACATATGATAAAACAATTCACAACAAATCTAATAAATTTAAAAATTAAAAAAAAACCGTTATTAAACCAGACATACACACAGACATACCATACATAAATTGTATAGGCCTGGTGATGGCAGAGGTGAGTTTTAAGGAGTTTACGGAAGGCAAGGAGGGTAGGGGCAGTTCTAATCTCCGGGGGGAGCTTGTTCCAGAGAGTTGGGGCCACCACAGAGAAGGCTTTCCCCTGGGACCCACCAGACGACATTGTTTAGTCGATGGGACCCGGAGAAGGCCAACTCTGTGGGACCTAATTGGTCGCTGGGATTCGTGCGGCAGAAGGCAGTCCCGGAGATATTTTGGTTCGATGCCATGAAGGGCTTTATAGGTCATAACCAACATGGATCTCAGAGTTCAGATTAAAAAGCAACATGAATTTTATGAGCCTAAAAATCTGCTCATCCCTTATTTAGGGATCTAGTGATTTTGTCTCTTTGTCATGATCAAAATATACATTTATGCCATCCGTGAATTGACAGTGACTATTTCTACAATCTGATTTTATGCTCCATTTCCAGATCGTGCCTCACGAAGCTCACCCATATATTTATCTGAAAGTTGTTCCAAAATGTTTCTAGAACCTAATGGCACTAAGTGCTTCCTAATATGTGGAAAATAAAGCACTTCAGAGAAAACTAGCTTAGATATTTGGCTTTCAAATCCTACGTACTGTAGATTTACAACTTTGTCTTATGACAATCGGTACTTTGGTGCCAATAGCAGATTTTATCTCACCATTATCTACCAAGCTATCTCCATATAAAGATAACTTGATAGTCCCATAATGGTAGATAATATATATGAATGTAAAGCCATGTGAATTTCTTGGAATAGAGAAAACCTACCCGTTGCTTTCTTTATACATGGTTTGTTAATATGGATTCATGTACAGTACTGAATCCATAGAAATGGATATGTGCAATGCTAAGCTATAAAGCAAGATTTTATGTACCACCATAGCTAGGTTTTGTTCTGTCGAGCGCTCTGGTAGAATCCTCCCAAAAATGCACAGATACAATTTCAGACACACACACATTTGAAAATTCAAAACAATGTTCTTTACAATGAAAATTCACTTAAACTAAGCCCTCTTTTGGGATAGCAAAGAGCACTTGTCTCCAAACAAATTGGTAATTTGTACAAGTCCCTTATCAGTTCTGTGATACTTAGCTTGCAGCTGTGAGGCAATTCACAGTCCTTCTTTTTTCACAAAGTGAAACACACTTTGCCCTGGTTTAGTTTCAAAGCGGCGGAAAATCAGCACACAAAAGGTCCAAGTCAGTAAAGCAGTCACAAAACACAAGGATCAGATAATCCTCTACAATGGCCAAACCCACAGGCTGCTCTTTATAGCAGCCTCACTAATTACCACAGCCCCACCCAACCACAGGTGGCCTCATTTTCTTTGATAATAATCTCTCAGTTGTTGTTGCCTATGCATCGCTCTCCGCATGCGTGGCTGTATCATTAACTCTTGCTCTGAATCCAAGGAGGAGCTAGAAAATTGATCTCCTTCTGAGCTGTCTGCCACACTCTCCTCCTCCCTGTCACTCGTGTCTTCTTGGTCAGAGGAGCCTTCATCAGCAGATTCCACCGGGGGGGGGGGCAAAACAGGCCTGCAGCATGTGGATGTCTCCCCCACATCCACAGTCCTTGGGGCTAACCACAACAGGTTTTGTATTAAGTCAACAACAGCAAATCACCTCAGCCAGTTTTTCAAAAGGATCAGTTTATCCAGGATTATAAATTCCACTTTTAATTTTCTGTTTTTTCTTGGATAGAGGAATTTTATTGGATTGAGAACCCTTCTTTCTTTCCCTCAGTTTGTTCACTCTCCTGCTACCATCTACGGCAAAGAAAAACCCATTTGCTATGTTGCGAGAATTTTTCTAATATGCATACACCTATTCTTGGGAAGATAACTGCCACTTGTAACCCACCTTGATTACATTACATCTTGTCAAAAGCTCTTTCCCACTTTCAAGCTATACTCTGTGATAGCCAATCTAGCAGAAAAGGCAATGTGATGTAATTAACTTTTAAAAAAAACAAAACAAAAACCTATCTCCTGGTGCAGAAGTTGATGAGTAGATTTGTGTAATGCACCTCATAATCCCAAGAAATGAGAAAGGGCTCTTCCTTCCCTACGCTTCTGATTGAGGATTAATGGAGGCACAAGGTGGAGTGTTTCTCCTTACTCTATTTTCACTTTTTGCTATCCTGACAACTGTCCCAATAGTGTTGCAATCCTGTAGGTCAGGGGTCTTAAGACTTCAACTCTCAGAATTCCACAGCCAGCACCTTAAAGTTACTCAATTTGGAGACCTCTGCTGTAGATGATCCTTTTGTGTGAGCAAGATATCTCATACTGAGAAAGGAAGAGAGGTAAATTTTTTTCTTTTTATTTCATAGAATAGAATAGAATAGAATAGAATAGAATAGAATTCTTTATTGGGAAAGTGCGATTAGATACACAAGGAATTGGTCTTGGTGCACATGCTGTCAGTGTACATAAAAGAAAAGATAACTTGTCAAGAATCATAAGGTTCAACACTCTTTCTTTCTTTCTTTCTTTCTTTCTTTCTTTCTTTCTTTCTTTCTTTCTTTCTTTCTATATATACCCCAGTGGGTATGGCTAGCCGATGAGGCCAAAATAAGGCCAAAATAGATCTATCCTAGTCTCCCTTAATTTTCAAATTCAGCAAAAAATCATGTGACATATATATATATATACTGCCCCTCTCCGAGGACTCAGTTAGTCTGAGATGAATGATAGTCTGGGTACATATAAGCAATCAAATCATATTAGGAGGCAGTCAATATAATTGACTGTTGGAAAGCAATTGCCCAATGGCAGTCCGGAGTCAGTCCATCCTTCAGTTCTCCAAAAACAGAAGAAGTTAGAATTAAATTTGATATGAGGGGAAGAAGTTGGCAAAAGACAGAACCAGCTTGAAAATGGGCTTGATTCAGATGGAGCCAGTGAGAAAAAACACTCCAAAAACAAATATACCTATGCATTTCTATGGTTCTTATGGCTGCTGCTGGAAATTAGGTTGGAAAGAGTAGGTGCAAGACAAAATTAAGTCAGGAAAATAAAAGGCTTTATGGAAGCAAAGCTGGAGATAACTTTGGAAATAACTAGGTAAAAAAAAACAGTAATCAAATTAGGTCATTTATTTAGAGGTGGTATGTGTCTAGAGAATAAAATTCCAGCTTTCAATGATATATAAAATCCTCTTTATCCAGAATTGTTAAATCATGTAATTATCTTCCATATCAATCTGCTGAAGTTTGCTAAACCTGTTGATGGATGGACTTTCAGGTCTCAGAATTGTGGTTTTCAGTCATGCTACGGAATACTGGAAATTGAACTCTACACCAGTTGTGCGATTCAAAATTTTTACTACCGGTTCTGTGGGCGTGGCTTGGTGGGCATGGCAGGGGAAGGATACTGTAAAATGCCCATTTCCTCCCGATCAGCTGGGTTTGGGAAGCAGACAATAGATGGAGGCGAAGCTGGTATTTACCGGTTCTTTAAACTACTCCAAATTTCTGCTACCAGTTCTCTAGAACTGCTCAGAACCTGCTGAAACCCACCTCTGCTCCACAACCAGAAGTCATAGAGGTTGAACAAGTTTGCTTTAAATTATAAAAAAGAAAAGAGACCAGTTAGCTATATGGGGAAAAAGTTCCTAAATGTATTTTAAGACAATAACCTTATTAGATCAACTGAGATCATACAACAGTATATATATATATTCTGAGTTTTTCTTAGTTGCATGAAGAACCCAAGTGCCTTAAATTTTGTTATCACAAGTACAACAAAATTAACTGCAATCAGTTAATATTTGTCTTCTTTATAAATTTGATTTTTTTTTAAAAAAAAAACCTTCGCTTTTGTTAAGAACAGGAACTAATGTAGTTCTTTGCAGATTGTTCTAATCTGGTCAGAATTGTCTTTTGGATCCAGATTTCTGCTTATGTAACCCTCTATTTACTCTCACTCTTGAAACTCATGCCAAATATGTGCAGTCAGGCAACACCCAGCAGGAAGTCTCCAGGGTTGAGAGCAAACATCCAAGTATAGAAAAGAAAGAACAGCTCTAAAGAAATGTAGGGATATGGATAATAAACACAAAGCTTTAGAAGCCGAGGCCTTACTCTCCCATGAATCATGACAAAAAGGTGTGATTGCTTTATTCAATCCCCTTTTAACCTTTTCTGTAACTGAAATATGCTGTAATAAAAATCCTCAAAAGTACCCAGATTTCAAAGGCAAATGAGCCTCTTGGCTTTAGAATGTTATCCAGGAATTATTGCCTCCAATATCTACATCTGGCTTGAAGTAAAGTGTGACTTGGTACAAAAACATCTCTTCTTCGTTTCAAAGATTGCTCAGGGAGGGTGAAATGGCCATGTCTACGCAGAGTCCATTGCCAGGATTGAACATACTTTTAAAAAGCATTTGATGTTGCCTCTAATTTCCAAGAAATCATAATAAAACGTGTTTGTGCTTAATGCAGCGATATTCAGTTTTTCATGCGTAAGAGTGTCCGAAAGCTTAGATTCTCTTCCACCGGGCTATTGTTTTTAAATTGAAGCCTGCAAATCTTCCATAAAACAATCCAGACGCTGATGCAACTTAGTGACAATGTACAGTATTTAAAAGAAAAAGCAGAAGTATTCGCAGGATGGCTTGTTTTTCCAGCAAGACTTTTGTGAAATACTGTCTTATCCATAAGGGTAGACAAAATGTGTGTTTGTTGTATCTCTGTGCCATGGAAAACGTATCTATATTCTTGCAGTGCTATTAAAATATAATTTTTGATGCACTGAAGATCACTTAGTTTGCTTTTCGTTTGCATTATAATTACAGTCCCGAAATTGAAAATACTATTGCATCACTCAACAGGAACGAGAAGTAACAGTAATACGCAAGGGAATGCAGTGCTGGCATGAGTAATCAAGGAATCCAGTTTGTGGTTAATAGTACTTACTCTATTTTGGCTGTTGTAGCGCTAAAATAGTATAGCCACTTGAAATCCTTTATCAAATCCTTGATCAACTTCGCAGAAAACACCAAGCTGGCGGGGGTAGCCAATACTCTAGAACAGTGATTTTCAACCTTTTTTGAGCCACGGCACATTTTTTACATTTACGAAACCCTGGGGCACATTGAGCGGGGGGGGGAGGGGGGGGTTGTAAAAAAAGTTTGGAGAAAAAAATTCTCTCTCTCTCTCTTCCTCCCCTTCGCTCTATTTCTCCCTCCCTTCCTCTTTCTTTCTCCATCCCTCTTTCTTTCTCTTCCTTCTTCTCTTTTTTGCTCTTCTCTCTCTCCCTCCCTCCCTCCCTCCCTCTATGTCTTTCTCTCTCTCTCCTTCCCTCCCTCTCTTTCTCTCTCTCTCTTGCTTTCTTTCTCTCTCTTTCTCTCTCTTTCTCTTGTTCTCTTTCTCTCTCGCTCGCTCGCTCTTTCTCTCTCTTGCTTTCTTTCTCTCTTGCTTTCTCTCTCTCTTGCTTTCTCTCTCTCTTGCTTTCTTTCTCTCTTGCTTTCTCTCTCTCTTGCTTTCTTTCTCTCTGAGCTTCGCGGCACACCTGACCATGTCTCTCGGCACACTGGTTGAAAAACACTGCTCTAGAAGACAGGCTAAAATTACAGAAAGACCTAGACAGACTAACCCAGTGGGCCCATACCAACAAAATGATGTTTAACATCGACAAGAGCAAAGTCCTTCACCTAGGCAGAAAAAACGCTGGACACACATACAACCTGGGAGAAACCCCTCTTAGTAGTAGTGACTGCGAAAGAGACCTCGGAGTCTTGGTGGATAATCAACTAAACACGAGCCAACAATGTGCAGCAGCAGCTAAAAAGCCAACACAATCCTAAGCTGCATCAACAGGGGAATACAATCCAAGACCAGGGAAGTCTTAATACCACTCTACTATGCCCTACGCGTAGTCTACAAGTATACGAGGGGATGTCACAGAGAGGAGGGGATCACTTTATTCTCCAGGGCACCAGAGGGCCGGACGAGGAACAATGGCTGGAAGCTGACCAAGGAGAGATTCAACATGGAGATAAGGAGGAACTTTCTGATGGTCAGAGCGATCAACCAATGGAACAACCTACCAGCGGACGTTGTGAACTCCAACACTCTGGACATTTTTAAGAGAAGATTGAACTGCCACTTGACTGGTGTGTTATAGGGTTCCTGCTTGGGCAGGGGGTTGAACTTGATGGCCTTCATGGTTCCTTTCAACTCTAACAATCAATCAATCAATCAATAAATAAATAAATAAGCAATAGCAGCAGAAAGCTTACAATCTGCTCAGTATTGCCATAATTAACGTTGCTATCAGAACCTGGCTGTCTTCGTGGTTTGAATGGACCTTCTGTGCAGTTTAGAACTTACTCTGATGTTGAAAAAAACAATATGAGTGTTATTTCCAAAGAATACTAAATTTGTGTTTCATAAGAGTCCTGCATTAGACCTAGTGATAGAAAGCGCTCAGGCGGTCATAGTCCTAGGCTGGAAGGATCCAACAAAATGGACAATACAAAATTGATATCGATGGATCACATTCCGTTTGAGATTATGGATAAGAGGATGAATTCGGCCAATGAAACCAATCTGCAGGAACTGATGGGACAATGGTAAGAGGATATGTGGTCAGTAGAATTCGAGACCAAGGTATAAAGAATAAATTAGAATCACTTTATAATATGTAAATAGATACATTGCTTTTGAGTTAAAATAGTTTATAAAAAATATGCCCCCATTTTGGTGGAGGGGTATGAATGCTGCCTGGTGGCAGGCACTTACACACTGAGCACATTGTTATATGTTGTGTGTATGTTCTATTATTGTTATTGATATTATAAAACCTAATTTAATTTTTTTTTTTTTAAAGAGTCCTGCATTAGACCTGACCTGGACTATGGTCTTGCATTTTGTCAGCAGATGACTGAGGAAACCAGTTCTCCAGCCTTTTCTGCAATCCAACGCAAAAAATGCAGAAGGCAATGCTTAGAGCAGTGTTTCCCAACCTTGGCAACTTGAAGATATCTGGACTTCAACTCCCAGAATTCCCCAGCCAGCGAATGCTGGCTGGGGAATTCTGGGAGTTGAAGTCCAGATATCTTCAAGTTGCCAAGGTTGGGAAACACTGGCTTAGAGAACTGGGGAATAGCAGGACCAGAGCATCTTAATATAGGAGTTGAGTGGATTCCCTGAAAACTACCTCAACAACCATATCATCACCAAAACCAGATTATAACTACAGCCAAAAGTGTTGGCAGAGGAAGGAAAACATTAAAGCAAAGAGCTATGGATATCTTCAAGCAGCCTTGGGCTAGACTGGGCGTAACATGAAGGCATGTTGTGTGAACCCTGGGCAAAAAATCCCCTAGTTACTGGAACAGTTTATGACATGGTTAGAAAGACATGGAGAACCGACTTTAGTTTCTTCAAAGTGGGAATCAGCAGTAAATACTTGTTGAGATACAGTTCATCTACTGCACTTTAACGTGAGTTCAATTAATTAAAAATAAAAGCTGGTTTAGAACGTTTTAGGCAAGTCTGTTCAATCATTAAAGGTACAATTGTGTTAAAAGCTATGCTAGACCAGTGATGGAGAACCAATTTTCTCTCGGGTGCTGAAAAAGTGTGCACATGCGCTATCGCACATGCCGGAGTGCCCACACCCATAATTCAATGGCTGGGGAGGGCAAAAGCAGCTTCCCCCACTCTTGGAGGCCCTCTGATAGGCCCAGTAGGCTTGTGTTTCACCCTTCCCAGGCTCCAAAGGCTTCCCTGGAGCCAGAGGAGGGTAAAATCACCCTTCCCCACCCCGTGGAGGCTCTCTGGAAGCAAAAAACACCCTCCCAGAGCCTCTGTGCAAGCCAAAAATCAGCTGACTGGCACACACATGCCCATTGGAACTGAGCTATGATAACGGCTCGCTTGCCAGCAAATATGGCTCTGCGTGCCATTTGTGGCACCCATGCCATAGGTTCGCCATCACTGTGCTAGACTTTTGTTAAAGATCCATTTTGTTATCTTGCTCACAACATGGGGGAAGCTTGCTTCCCCAACAATGTCTCAATCTCCTACTTATAACCTAAAACCTTGGCCTTTCCGGTGTTCTTCCATCAAGTATTGATCATGTCCAACCTTGCTGAGCTTGTTTGAGATCAGCCAAGGTCAGTTAGATATTGCCAGATTACTTTATAATTGCTTTCCATTACCTGGCTTGAAATGTAATAACGTATTCACAAGCGTATTCCGTATTCACAAGCATTACTAAAGTCCATGAAACCAGTTCTTCATATCGTAACCTTTATTTCTTTGTAGACAATGTTGACTTGTCTGCTCTGTTTGCATGATGAACCTAGTTCTCTCCTGTCACTGCTGATTCTCCTCCTTTCTCCCCCCTCCCACTTTTTTTTTTGCAAGGCCAACTATGTACCCCCATTGATCGGTTGACAGCTTTAACCCGCCCCCTTCTCCAGCCTGTTGGCTACCCTAGAGAGCTCTTGCCAATCAATGTAGAAAATACACTGTACAATGACTCCACAAAGTGGAGACAAGTGAATCCTTGTTCATGTAGCTCGGCAGTCATGAACTCACAATCATTCTGCAAGTGCAACAGCTGCGGCCTCTACTCTCTCCTTTGTTGCTCACTTATTGCATGTGCTTGGAGCAAGCCCTGGCCATTTACAGGGCCTTTTATTCTGAATGCCTTAGTTGTCTTACAATTTGGATCAAAAGGACCAAGTGCAAACAAATGAACTTCTCTATGTACAATTTTATATATATATGTATATATGTATATATGTATATATGTATATATGTATATATGTATATATGTATATATGTATATATGTATATATGTATATATGTATATATGTATATATGTATATATGTATATAGGTATATAGGTATATAGGTATATAGGTATATAGGTATATAGGTATATAGGTATATAGGTATATAGGTATATAGGTATATAGGTATATAGGTATATAGGTATATAGGTATATAGGTATATAGGTATATAGGTATATAGGTATATAGGTATATAGGTATATAGGTATATAGGTATATAGGTATATAGGTATATAGGTATATAGGTATATAGGTATATAGGTATATAGGTATATAGGTATATAGGTATATAGGTATATAGGTATATAGGTATATAGGTATATAGGTATATAGGTATATAGGTATATAGGTATATAGGTATATAGGTATATAGGTATATAGGTATATAGGTATATAGGTATATAGGTATATAGGTATATAGGTATACGTATATGTATATATATATGACAGTCTTGGTATATTCGGGTTTCTTCCCGTGTAGGATTTTGAAATTTCTGGCGACGTTTTGACGAGGTCCCACTCGTCATATTTAGGCTGGTGCTTCTGTCCTTGTCTGCCCTAGAACAAGGACAGAAGCACCAGCCTGAAGATGACGAGTGGGACCTCGTTGAAACGTCGCCAAAAATTTCAAAATCCTACACGGGAAGAAACCCGAATATACCAAGACCATCATACCTGTACCCATGAAAATCTACGAAAAGAAATATATATATATATATATATATATATATATATATATATATATATACATATATATATATGTCACATGTTTAAGCTGAATTTGAAAATTAAGGGAGACTAGGATAGATCTATTTCGGCCTTATTTTGGCCTCATCAGCTAGCCATACCCACTGGGACTTGAACCTGCAACCTTCGCCTTGTAAGGCAGAGAATTATCCTCTAGGCTACAGTATCCAATCCCTTCATAGAAAAGAAGTAAATTTTATATGTAAAATTGTGTATGTGTGTGTATATATATATATATATATATATATATATATATATATATATATATATATATATATGTCAAATTGTATTATATATGTGTTTGTGTGTGTGTGTGTGTGTTTTCTGTTGGATCACCCTGGTACATTGAAGGAACATCACAACTCCTTTTTGCCTCTAGGCCCAACCCAGGGCCATTTCAAGGCAGTTAATTTATTCATAGCCAACACACTATATTCTATAGTAAAAACAAGTATATATATATTTCTGTGATTGCAGGTGTGCTATTCCAATCTATCAGGAACAAGATGTGGGTTAGGTATTTCCATTCTCCCCCAGTCAAAATAAAAAGAAATCTTCCCCTTCACTGCATTTTTACTTTAAACCACTTCCGTGGATACCCG
The DNA here is from genome assembly GCF_031021105.1 of Erythrolamprus reginae. Classification (NCBI taxonomy): domain Eukaryota; kingdom Metazoa; phylum Chordata; class Lepidosauria; order Squamata; family Dipsadidae; genus Erythrolamprus; species Erythrolamprus reginae. The sequence continues at coordinate 78,601,379 of NC_091952.1, forward strand.
ATGGGGGAAAAAGGAAGCAGATAGTCTACTTTCCCCAACCATAATCAAATCCCTCTTCCTCTGTACAGGCTTTACAAGATTGACCCCAAGTTTGGGAAATGTAACTATGAGCCAAATCATGGAAGCCAACTATGTGGTCATTAAGAGTTGACAATGCCAAAAAGGGCCAAAAAGATATAAAAAATGAAACAGCAACTATAATATGCCCAGGAGTTCCCAAATCAAGTTTTTCATTTTATTTTCTGCCTATGAGTTTAAGAAGTACACTACAGTTCTCCTCGATCCACAGCTGACTTTGGGCCATCATCTTTCAGCTGTAGCAAGGGGAGTGTTTGCCTGGTGCACCAGTTGCAGCCCTATTTGGACAAGGAGTCCCTATTCACAATTGCTCATGCCCTTATCACCTTGAGATTCGACTACTGCAATGCTCTCTTCATGGGGCTACCTTTGAAGAGTGTTCGGAGACTTCAAATCGTGCAAAATGCAGCTGCGCGAGCAGTCATGGGCCTTCCTAGACATGCCCAGGTTTCTCCAACACTCTGCGGACTGCATTGGGTTGCCAATTGTTTTTTGGACACAATTGAATGTGTTGGTAATGACCTATAAAGCCCTACATGGCATTGAGCCAGATTACTTGCAGGATCACTTTCTGTTGTATGAATCTCAACGACCGGTTAGGTCCCACACAATCGGCCTTCTCCAGGTCCCGTCAACCAGACAATGTTGCTTGGCGGAGGCAAGGGGCAGAGCCTTCTCTGTGGCGGCTCCGGCACTCTGGAATCAGCTCCCTACAGAGTTTTGTACTGCCCCCCCCCTCACCTTTCGTAAGAGTCTTAAGACTCATCTATGTCACCAGGCTTGGGGACAATTAGATCTCAGGCCCCCCTGGCCGATGAATGTATGTATGGCTAAGGTCTGAATGTGTACGATTGATTTTTTTAAATATTTGGGATTTTAGCTTAGTTATCTAGTTAATTAATTGGATTTGTCATTGTATTTTATTGTTTTTTATCATATTTTGTAAGCCGCCCCGAGTCTTTCAGAGAAGGGCAGCATGAAAATCAATCAATCAAACAAATAAATAAATAAGGATCAGAATTCAAGGTTTATTTATCTATTAAATTTATCCCCCCCCCTTTTTCATTGTTGAGCTACTTAGGGTGGCGTAGGCAAAACTACAATAGAACAGAATGCTAAAAACGTTACAAATTAAAACATGAACAAGAATTAGATTTAAAAAGGGGACTATTACATAAACAGGGCAGAGATGGGATTGTCTTCCTGTTAACCACTAATGGTCAAGATCTCTTGAAAATTGCAAAGAAATCTCTTTCCTAAGAAGGAAATAAGTTCTAGTAAAAAAAGGGTTTTGTCAAATGGCTAGGGAGAAGTTGATAGGAAGTTCCATCTTAAGAGAAAGCTTTAATGAACTTTTTTTTTTCAAAACGGGAAGTTGTGTGTGTATATATCTCTCCCCAGAGATCGGAAAAGCAGGTTTGTTGAAGTTTTATTTGGAATTTTGAAAACTACAGGGTGCAGGGGGTGGTGGGGTGGTGGGGAGCCAGAGAGACTGATTTGGAGGCTGAGTATTTCCAAAGTACTGGAAGTAGATAGCTTGCCATTCCTTCTTGGGCAAAAGCCATTGCTTGGTTTGATTCTTCATTGGAAGCGTCTCTCCCTTGTGTAAGAACAGCTCTTTGCAATATGCAGTATTCAGTTTGCTCTGCTGAAAGTGAGCCTAAGGCAAGGGGAGCATGGGGGAGAGCAGTAGAAAGTGAGGCTATGAATTTATTTATTTATTTTATTTATTTATTTATTCCAATACACAATAATATACAATGAAGCTTATAGAGATATAGTAGAGAAGATATAGGAGATATAGGAGAGACTGTAGGACAGGGGATGGAAGGCACTCTAGTGCGCTTATGTACGCCCATTACAGACCTCTTAGGAATCTGGAGAGGTCAACTGTGGACAGGTTAAGGGTCAAGTGTTGGGGGTTAAGGGATGATACTACGGAGTCCGGTAATGAGTTCCACGCTTCAACAACTCTATTACTAAAGTCGTATTTTTTACAGTCAAGTTTGGAGCGGTTAATATTAAGCTCGAATCTGTTGTGTGCTCTTGTGCTGTTGTGGTTGAAGCTGAAGTAGTCTTTGATAGGCAGGACATTGCAGCATATGATGTTGTGGGCAATACTTAGATCATGTTTAAGACGCCGTAGTTCTAAGCTTTCAAGACCCAGGATTGTAAGTCTAGTTTCGTAGGGAATTCTGTTTCGGGTAGAGGGGTGAAGGGCTCTTCTGGTGAAGTATCTTTGGACATTTTCGAGGGTGTTAATGTCAGAAATTTGGTATGGGTTCCAAACAAATGAGCTGTATTCTAGGATGGGTCTGGCGAAAGTTTTGTAAGCTCTGGTAAGTAGTGTGAGATTTCCATAGCAGAAGCTATGTAGGATTAGGTTAACAACTCTTGAGGCCTTCTTGGCAATGCTGTTGCAGTGGGCTTTGGCACTTAGATCTTTAGTTATTAGTATTCCAAGGTCCTTGACCAAGTGGGGATTATCTGTGATAATTTGTTTATTCAGTTTGTATTTGAAGTTCTGATTCTTTTTGCCGATGTGTAGGACAGAGCATTTGCTGGTTGAGATTTGGAGTTCCCATGTATTGGACCAGTCAGAAACTGAGTCTAGGTCTTTTTATAGGATAGTTGTGTTATCAGTGGTGTTGAAGAGTTTTACATCATCTGCAAAAAGGACACAGTTGCTTGTGATGAGATCGCAAAGGTCATTGATGTAGAGAATGAAGAGCGTAGGTCCCAGTATGCTACCTTGGGGGACACCGCTTTTAACAGGGACGGGTGAAGCCACAGTTTTTCTAGATTTTGAGGAATTTGATGTCATTGTGATCACTATGCTACAAGAACGTATTACCTAGTGGGGGCTAAACAGTTCTATCCTGATATGGAGGTCCTTTGGACAGGACATAAAACAGATGTATTTTTGGCTTGCAATGCCGCATTTCTTTTTTTAGAAGTAGCTTCTGTTAAACCTAAAACGCCAACCAACTTGAGTTTGAAAGCTGTTTTTGTTCTTGTTTCTTGGCATGGCCTCAACTTGGATGCAATTGGAAAACTTTGCAGAATGGAGTACTGAAACAAGTTTCCAATCCTTTTTGACTGCCCACAAGAGAAATGCACCCAACCACCGCACATTCACATGTTTCAGGATCCGTCCTCATTTGTAAAACAGATTGATAGGGAGGATCGGAGACACGTTTTGTAGAGCGGAACTTTAAACCTGTGATTTGCTTCTCACTCCTTGATAATCACCAAAGAATAGTACTTGACATTCAAAGTGCATTGTTTAGGTACTTGCCATAAGATACGCAGATGTGCGATTGTGAATAATAACAAAAAGTATGAATGGCTTCTGTTCAAATAAGATAAATTAATGGATTTTTTGCAAGAACTTCTATATAAAGAAGATACATTAATGGATTTCGGGCAATGACCAATTCATAACCCCCTTTTTGATTTATGGAAGAATTTGATATTTTATAAGTGCTGTGTATGTTCCATTTTCCTTCTGGGCGTATAGATGGCCCTCATTTAATGACTTTTCAAATTTCTGACCGTGCTGAACAAGTGTTAGAAACATAGAAGATTGACTGCAGAAAAAGACCTCATGGTCCATCTAGTCTGCCCTTATACTATTTCCTGTATTTTATCTTAGGATGGATATATGTTTATCCCAGGCATGTTTAAATTCAGTTACTGTAGATTTACCAACCACGTCCACTGGAAGTTTGTTCCAAGCATCTACTACTCTTTCAGTAAAACAATATTTTCTCACGTTGCTTCTGATCTTTCCCCCAACTAACCCCAGATTGTGCCCCCTTGTTCTTGTGTTCACTTTACTATTAAAAACACTTCCCTCCTGAACCTTATTTAACCCTTTAACATATTTAGATGTCCCCCCTTTCCCTTCTGTCCTCCAAACTATACAGATTGAGTTCATGAAGAACTGATAAGTTTTATGCTTAAGATCTTCCACCATTTTTGTAGCCTGTCTTTGGAGCCATTCAATTTTATCAATATCTTTTTGTAGGTGAGGTCTCCAGAACTGAACACAGTATTCCAAATATGGTCCAAATGTGTTACTTAACATCAATCTTTGTAGGTTTTGGCTGTTAAAGCAACCCCATAGATATGCGTTTTGATTTGGGCACTTATTTTATTTATTTTATTTATTTATTTTGTCCAATACACAATGAAAGTTTTAGTGGGTATATATATATACACACATACATTATGAAGGTTATAGAGGAGATACTCATAGTAAAATATATCTATGAAAGAATAGAAAAGAAGATATAGTAATAGAACATATCAATGAAAGAATAGAAGAAGAGATATGGGAATAGAAGAAAGATGTAGGAGATATAGGAGAGCAATAGGACAGGGGACGGAAGGCACTCTAGTGCACTTGTACTCGCCCCTTACTGACCTCTTAGGAATCTGGATAGGTCAACCCTGGATAATCTAAGGGCAAAGTGTTGGGGGTTTGGGGATGACACTATGGAATCCGGTAATGAGTTCCACGCTTCGACAACTCGGTTACTGAAGTCATATTTTTTACTGTCATGTTTGGAGCGGTTAATATTAAGTTTAAATCTGTTGTGTGCTTTTGTGTTGTTGTGGTTGAAGCTGAAGTAGTTGCCAACAGGCTGGACGTTGCAGCATATGATATTGCGGGTAATACTTAGATCTTGTTTAAGGCGTCTTAGTTCTAGGCTCAACAATTACAACGTTGCAGTGTCCTGTAGCCACAAGATTGCCATTTTGTAACCTTCACTGCCAGCTTCCCACAAGCCAAGTTTGTGGAGAAGTTGGCAGGAGTTCACAGATGGTGAGCATGTGATATTGTGCTCAATGACAGCATAGGATTTGCTTAAAATCTGCTGCAACTGCCACTGCTAAGCAGCTCAAGTATGGGATGTTGTGTTTTACAATCTCATTACTTAGCAAAAAAATTCAAAGTCCCAATTGCTGTTGTGTTAACCAGGGACTACTTATACTAATTCCAACTCCCACTTGATATACTACATTGATAGGATTTTTTTTTTCTAAATACAGGGGAAATGTGAGACATCCAGGTTAGATTATTAGTTCTCTGACTTGTTGAACTTTTTCACAAAATTGGGACCAAATTCTTTTAAACCGATGAACAAAAATCTCACTCTTGTGTACTGCATTAGCAGCTTCCCAGTACATATGAAATATATTGTGGCATTCTTTTCTGTTCTGGATTTGTGCAGATGGAATGTACCTTAGTTTTAAAATGAGTGCTAATTAATATGCAAGAAGATTTCCATCCCTAAATCTTGTAGGTGCTTAAGGAGAGACTGTGATGCCATTTGCACACACCAGAGGGGGACAGACGTCAAGTCTCAGACCATTTTTTTTTTTTGGCTGCCTTCAAAGACTGTGCCACTGTATTTGATGGAAAAACGCCACAACACTTTCCCATTCATTTTATGAACAAAACCCAAAGACTTGAAGCATTAAATAGATCCAATGCATCAAAAGGGTTAAACTGTCCCCAAATATGCGTACAGATTTCTGCAAAACTCCATCTTAATTCTGCACGCTGATTGTGATATTACTGCTTTATTTATTTATTTATTTATTTTTATTTATTTAGTCCAATACATAACACACATTGAAGAGAATAGATATGTAGTAATATAACTAAAGAAATGAATAGAAGAAAAGATATAAAAGTATAGGTGGACAAATTTGAAAGGAAGAAAAGATAAATGAGATAAGGAGAGACAATTGGACAGGGGACGGAAGGCACACTTATGCACGCCCCTTACTGACCTCTAAGGAACCTGGAGAGGGCAATCGTGGATAGTCTAAGGGGAAAATGTTGGGGGTTAGGGGTTGACACTACTGAGTCAGGTAATGAGTTCCATGCTTCGACAACTTAGTTACTGAAGTCATATTTTTTACAGTCAAGTTTGGAGCAGTTAATATTAAGTTTGAATCTGTTGCGTACTCTTGTGTTGTTGTGATTGAAGCTGAAGTAGTCATTGACAGGTAGAACGTTGCAGCATATGATCTTGTGGGCAATACTTAGATCATGTTTTAGGCGTCGTAGTTCTAAGTTTTCAAGACCAAGGATTGATAGTCTGCTTTCGTAGGGTATTCTGTTTCGAGTGGAGGAGTGAAGGGCTCTTCTGGTGAAGTATCTTTGGACATTTTCAAGGGTGCTGATGTCCGAGATGCGATATGGGTTCCAGACAGATGAACTGTATTCAAGGATGGGTCTGGCAAAAGTTTTGTAGGCTCTGGGGAGTAGTGTGAGATTGCCAGAGCAGAAGCTACGTAGGATCAGGTTAACAACTCTAGAAGCCTTTTTGGCGATATTGTTGCAGTGGGCTTTGGCACTTAGATCATTTGATATTAGTATTCCAAGGTCTTTTACTGAGTGGGGGTTCGCTGTGAGATTTTGTTTATTCAGTTTATATATGAGGTTCGGATTCTTTTTGCCGATGTGCAGGGTAGAACATTTGCTGGTTGATATTTGAAGTTGCCAGGTGTTAGACCAATCTGAGACAAAGTCGAGGTCTTTTTGGAGAGTAGATGTGTTGTCTGTGGTGTTGAAAAGTTTTACATCGTCGGTGAAAAGAACACAGTTGCTTGTAATATGATCGCAGAGGTCGTTGATGTAGAGAATGAATAGAGTAGGTCCTAGTACGCTGCCTTGGGGAACGCCACTTTTAACTGGGATAGGGGTGGAAATGGCACTTCCAATTTTGACAACTTGTTGCCTGTTTGACAGGAATGCAGTAATCCAGCTGTGGGGGAATCCTGAGATGCCATAGGATTTGAGTTTTAGGAGTAGTTTGTCATGGACCACTGAATCAAAGGCTTTGCAGCCAGTGATAATAGAAATATAGAATTTTTAACAATAGGGTATCTTAATTATCCTTCCATAGTATGGTGGGAAAATGTATGACAGCACAAGAAGGGAGGAGTTGGCAAAAGAGTTTCTGAGCAATTAAGACCTTCTCTTGGAGAAATGCAGGACCTTAAGTAGACATGTCCCTTAAACTTCAGCCAGTCAATGAACTCTAGCCTATATCCTGTCATTGCCCAAACTCTTTAAACATCAATGCAAGGAAACTCCTGTCTCTGTATCATGCTGCTACTCATTTACACAATTGGGACTTTGAACTGTTTTTTTAAGCGGAATGACTTTCAAGTTTAGTTTCTCAAGAAACAGTATTGCTGTGCATTTCCTAGGTTATTAAGGGCACTGTGATCTGTGGGGAAGAGGGAAAAAGGACTATGTAAAATGGAGATATGTATTTAAGATGTGCTGATGGGCTTAGTACATTTATTATATAAGGCATTGGTAATTACATTTTTAGCAGAGTAGTCAAACCTTTGAATGTGAGGTGCTCTTACCTATGAAGCAACAAATGCAGAAAAAGTACAGACTGTTGACTGCGGGACTGCAACGTTTATTTGTACACGGCAACTTTTCTGATCATTTAAAATGATATACTGTATATCTGACAGTCTTTCTTTGTCCTTTTGCTTCTATACCTCTCCGTGGGATTTCCTTTCATCATAGGTCAACATGTTATCTCTGTAAATGTAAGTACAAAACTACCAAAATTATAATTCATGTTATCAGTGGGTCCTTAAGGTCTTGCGTTTTGTTGCCTCCTAATATTTCTGCATTCTGCCCTTCTTATGCAAAAATGGGGAGACTCTATCAGTTTGTATGTCATTGTCCCAAAAGCTGATGGATTTTTTTAAAAAAAGTAGGTCAGGTTAAAGCAGATTTACTTGTTACTATGGATATTGCTTAATTATACACCAATAATCCCCCGTGAGAATATCAAAATTGCTGCTCATTTTTCTGTTTTTAAATATTCCCAGTAAGTATACATTGGGAATATATTAGAAGAAGCATAGAATAATCTAGGTTAAGATACAAGATAAAAAAGCAGAGGACTTCCAGGTGGTTGCAAATAGTGTTGCTTGACCTATTTTAAACCTCTCCATTTTTTTATTTTTGTTCTGTCAGAAAGGGTCATGGAAATCATAGCACTGGACCACTCTGCAGAGATTATTCAGGTCTGGAGTCATCTGTCCAACAACCTCTCTCAACCATCTATCTCCTGTTTGCATCCTTTTCTTATTCTTTCATCTTTTTGCCAGTTTAGTTTCTTTGGCTGCCCTCCATTTTTCTCTTCATTAGAACAATTTGCAGTTCTGCTAGGATTCTTCTCCAGGATATTATTTAGTATTGCTCTAATTTCATTAAAGCCCAAATTTTTGAAGTCTAAAGATGGGTGTTTGACTAACCACAGTGTTGGTCTAAAATCCAAAGCTTCAGTGTTACAAAGTCACTTCTACTGAATGTGCATGCTACTTCTACTTCCTCATTTATGTCTTCCCTGTTGGATTGCTCCATCCTCTAAAAAAATAAATTTGTCGTCAAGACAAGTCTGGAATTTCCTGATAGGCTCATGCTTATTTGACTTTGTGTCCCAATCAATCTGGGGTTAAAGTCTGCCATCAGATTGTTTATATGGGATAGCTTGCTATGTACACTGCTCAAAAAAATAAATAAAGGGAACACTTAAACCACACAATATAACTCCAAGTAAATCAAACTTCTGTGAAATCAAACTGTCCACTTAAGAAGCAACACTGATTGACAATCAATTTCGCATGCTGTTGTATACATTCAACTTTGTACAGAACAAAGTATTCAATTAGAATATTTCATTCATTCAGATCTAGGATGTGTTATTTGAGTGTTCCCTTTATTTTTTTGAGCAGTACACATTCGCTGACCAAAATTCTTGTCCCAGGACTTGACCTACTTAATTTACAGGTTCTTTCCATTTAAATGCTGATGGACTGAATTTTTCAGCGGTATTTCCCCCACCCTTTTAAGATTGCTGCATTCTCCTTTTCTAGAAGAATGGATGCAACATTCAGTTATCTCAAACAAAAGAGATTGGAGGTCTAGGACTTTTCCCCTAAACCCCCCCTCCCCCCCCAGAATAGATCCAGCCGTGGTCCTGCTGCATCCCACAGTGGCTTGATCTTTTATAGCTAATTGGGGAATCACTTTACAACCAGAAGTTTTTAGGGAGCTATATTGTGAGGTTGCTTAATGTCATAAATTGACATCTGAACGAGATACAACCTTCAACATAACTCGGTTAAATACACACTATTAAAATAGGACAAAATATGTATGGCAATTTGTGAAAGCGTTGGTCTCTTATGTCAACTTTAATAACTTTTTTCATCTATTGATTTTGGTGGTTGTGGTGATAGGAAGATGTGGTACATTGCTCAACAGTGGTAACTGTGAGAAGGATCTTGGAGTCCTAGTGGACAACCATTTAAATATGAGCCAGCCATGTTCAGCAGCTGCCAAAAAAGCCAACACAGTTCTAGGCTGCATTAACAGAGGGATAGAATCAAGATCACGTGAAGTGTTAATATCATTTTATAAGGCCTTGGTAAGGCCACACTTGGAATACTGCATTCAGTTTTGGTCGCCACAATGCAAAAAGGATATTGAGACTCTAGAAAAAGTGCAGAGAAGAACGACAAAGATAATTAGGGGATTAGAGACTAACACATATGAACGGTTGCAAGAACTGGGCAGGGCTAGTTTAATGAAAAGAAGGACCCAGGGAGACATGATAGCAGTGTTCCAATATCTCAGGAGTTGCGACCAAGAAGAGAGAGTCAAACTATTCTCCAAAGCACCTGAGGGTACAACAAGAAGCAATGGGTGGAAACTAAACAAGGAGAGAAGCAACTTAGAACTAAGGAGAAATTTCCTGACAGATAGAACAATTAATCAGTGGAATAGCTTGCCTCCAGAAGTTGTGAATGCTCCAACACTGGAAGTTTTTAAGAAGATGTTGGATAACCATTTGTCTGAAATAGTGTAGGGTTTCCTGCCTAAGCAGTGGGTTAGACTAGAAGACTCCAAGGTCTCGTCCAACTCTGTTGTTACTATTGTTATTAAGACGAGGAAGAGACTTTACTCCAATATAGTTGCCCTTTTAATGTTTTATACATAACTCTGACAAGATGTCACTCCAGAACAAGTGACAATGTAGAAAGACAGTGACAGTCCCTCGTATCTGTAGAATTAAGATAGCCAGACCTGTCCCTTCTAGGGTTTTTGGGCAACGGTTCTCATAGTCTTTACCATTTGTTATAGTAACTATATGACTGATGGAATTTATTCTCCAAAACAGATTGCCAGACTTCTCTCTGGAGTAGAGGATCCATATATTTTAGAAAGCGGGTAATGAATTTGTGTCTGCCATCTGGAAAGGTTTAGATTGCCCTTGCTGCTAATGAATTTCCTAAAGAGTGTGAAAATGACTGCCACTTGAGATCGAAAACTTGGATGAATAGAGTTATAGGATGTTTTTGTTCATTTCTTGTTTGGCCCAGTCTAGCAGCCACCCTTTTCTCCAGAGTAATGATCAAGGTGAAGACTTCCCCGATTGCCTTTGGTAGTGCAGATATTCAGGAAAGAGGTGCAAGAGGAAATTAATAGGATGTTAAACATAAAATGGGTGATTACAAAGGAGATGGCAGTATAAGGAGTGATATGGGTGAATTCAGAGAAATTAAAGAAGCAGCTATAGAAAGTGCCCAAGTCTCTCACAGCCAACCCACACTCAGTAAAAGACCTTGGAATACTAATATTGAATGACCTAAGTGCTAAAGCCCACTGCAACAATATCGCCAAAAAAGCTTCTAGAGTTGTTAATCTGATCCTACGCAGCTTCTGCTCAGGCAATCTCACACTACTCACAAGAGCCTACAAAACTTTTGCCAGACCCATCCTAGACTACTGCTCATCTGTCTGGAACCCATACCACATCTCAGACATCAACACCCTTGAAAATGTCCAAAGATATTTCACCAGAAGAGCCCTTCACTCCTCCACTCGAAACAGAATATCCTACGAAAATAGACTAACAATCCTGGGCCTAGAAAGCCTAGAACTACAGCGCCTAAAACATGATTTGAGTATTGCCCACAAAATCATATGCTGCAACGTCCTACTGGTCAGTGACTACTTCAGCTTCAACAGCAACAACACAAGAGCACGCAACAGATTCAAACTTAATACGAACCGCTCCAAACTTGACTGTAAAAAATATGATTTCAACAATCGAGTTATCGAAGCATGGAACTCATTACTGGACTCAATTGTGTCAACCCCTAACCTCCAACATTTCTCCCTTAGACTCTCCATGATTGACCTCTCCAGGTTCCTAAGAGGCCAGTAAGGGGCGTACATAAGTGCACTGGTGTGCCTTTTGTCCCCTGTCCAATTGTCTTTCCTTTCTCTCACTTATCATATATATTTTCTTTCTTTCATATATCCTCTCCTCTAAATTCACTTTACCCTTATATATATTACTACATGTCTATTTTTCTTCCTATGTATTTGTGTATTGGATAAATGAATAAATAAATAAAATAAATAAATAATAGTTTTAGGTTGGAAGGATGCAACAAAATGGACAATACAAAATTCGTACTGGTACATGGTGGAACACATTCAGTTTGAAATTATGGATGTAAAGATGAATATGATTAATGAAAATAAAGTGAAAGAACTGATGGGAAGATGGAACAGGGTTAGAGGTTATATGGTTAGTAGAATTCAAGACCAAGGTATAAACTGGAATCACTCTATAATTTGTAAATATTGTAATGTTCTTGGTTTAAAATGATACATATAAAAAAGTACACCCTCATTTTGGTGGAGGGGTCTGAATGAATGATGTTAGGTGGTGGGAGCACACATCACTGTGCGCTGTGTTTTATGTAGTGTGTATCTGTCATTATTAAAAATGAATAACATTTATTAAAAAACAAAAGAAGATTTCCTCAATTGCCCTGGAAATCACTGAGCTGAATGTGATGTGGTTTGAGTTGGAGCCTCGTGATGCTTGGCAGAACTTGCTTTAGGGTTCTCCAGGACATAACGATGAATACAGAGCCGGTGTCTAGCTCCATATCACATGGAATTCCCTCAATGGCCACGGTGATGTGGAACTTCTCCCCTTGAACAGTGTCGGAGTGATGCACAGGGGTGTTGTAGATCCCCTGGTTGTCCTGGTATTGGTAGTCATCTCTTCGCCTGCCCGTTTAGCCTCCTGAATGGTTCTGCCCTTGTCTTCCTATGGGTGGTTTGGGTTGGAAGTGGGCTGGCTGGTAGGGGAGGTCAAATGGGTGGCTCTGCAAGCTTCTGCGATGTGCCCCCCCCCCCTTTTAATTGGCAGCGGCGGAAAATGGCGTTTTTGAATTTGCAAAGTGTTAGGTCCCAATACTGAAGAAGCAGGAGGCAGATTGAGTGATTTTAGCTCTTTATTGGTTATAGTGAGAAACTCCAGCAAACGCCTGCTGGGATTCCCTAGTTTAGTAGAGATAGAACCAAGCAGGTAAGAGCTGGGAACATTGTTAGCACCTGGTTAGGGCTGGAAAGAAACATTTGGAGCAAGTTAGAGCAATGGGAAAAAATACCTGCAAAGACCTGGGGCTTGGAAAACATTCTTTGCAAAGAGTAACAATGAAAGAACCTGCAAGGTAAGAGCTGGGAAGATCATTAGCACCTAGTTAGGGCTGAAAAAACCCCCTAAAACTTTCCAGATGGCAGACACAAATTCGAAAAAAGCTACATTCAGAGTAACCCAATTTTCAGTTTCTTTTAGGGAGGAAAAAGGTACGTCTTATACTCTGAAAAATACGGTATATATGCCATATTACTTTTTTCTATTTTTGCAAGTCTGTTCCTAGAAGCATATAAATACATTCTTCTTCTTCTTCTTCTTCTTCTTCTTCTTCTTCTTCTTCTTCTTCTTCTTCTTCTTCTTCTTCTTCCTCTTCTTCTTCTTCATCCCCTTCCCCTTCTCCTTCCCCTTCTTGTGCCATATCCATATTGTACAATGGTGATCATGTTGGCGATCCTATTGTTATCAACAGCCGCGTGAAAAAGTGCTTCTGAGTTTTGTCCAAACCAGTCCCTTGGATTTTGAAGCCATGATGTTTTTCTTCTGTTTGGACCTTGTTTGCCTTCAATCTCTCCCTGAAAGACTTAAGTGAAGTATGCTGTATTTTTCTGGGTGTCGCATCACATGTTACTCTTGGTGGATATGATTTACTCCTTTCTTCTCCATCTTTCCCATCTAGGCTTTTATCCATAGGAATAAATATGTAAGGCTTAAATATTGAACTAGATAAATAAGTTTCATGTATTCTGGACTCTGAATTCTCCATGCAGTCTGATATTCTAGAAAAAGCAGTCCCAACAGATACCAAGTGAGACAAATTTGCTAAACGCATTCAGAGATGATGCTAAAAAAGAGTCACGCATACCAATAAATAATAAATTGTTTGATTTTGATTTAGTGTGTTGTATGAACCCAGCCGCTTGTGGCCTATTCAACAGCTACAGTGAATTCATTGGTAGCTTAATACAATCCGTAAACTCAGTTACATCTTATAAAGCAGTGATTTTCAAACTTTTTTGAGCCGCGGCACATTTTTTACATTTTAAAATCCTGGGGCACACCGCCAACCAAAATGACACAAAATGACACCCTAAGACACTCTCCTCTCTTTTTCCATCCGTCTCCTCCCCACCCTTGTGTGGGTATACACACTCTTGAACCATTTCCAAAAACAGGTGAGGACTGGGGTTTTTTTCTCTCTTATTCTTTGGGTGCTTTTTTGCTTTAAATCAAGAGTCACTTCTCTCTCTTTTGTTTCTCTTTCTCTCATTCTCTGTCTCAATCATTTTCTCATTTCTCTTTTTTCCTCCCCTTTTGGCTCATTTTTCTCTCCCTTCCTCTCCTTTTCTCCCTCTCTCTCTTGCTTTCTCTCTCTCACTCTTGCTTTCTCTCTGTTTCTCTCTTGCTTTCTCTCTCTCACACACACACACACTCTCTCTTTCTCTCTCTCTTTCTTTCTTTCTCTCTCTCTCTCACTCTCAGCAAAAAGTTGCAAGACCGGAACCTGAGCTTCCTTCTTCACGGCACACCTGACCATGTTTCGCGGCACACTAGTGTGCCACGGCACACTGGTTGAAAAACACTGTTATAAAGGACGATTTCTGTTTATTTGAGAGTATCTGGTATAATCAAGTTGGTTTAATTTTACACGACCTGCCGACTTGAGAGGAAAGTAGATGATGGCAGAATTTTGCTAAGAAATCTGGAGAACCCCAATAAGAAGTTTGTTTTTAAATTGTTGGCTGCTCCTCAGACATGTGCATAGCAACAAGATAGATAGCAAAGCATGATCAAAATATTCTCCTAAAGTTGACCTCATGAACTTTTTTTTTTTTTAAAAATGTTCCTCATTGTAGGAATTTGGGATTAGATTACCTCTCTAATCACAACGAAAAACTAATATGTCTGTTTGGAGTAGACTTATGTGCAAACTATTATGCAACATTTTTAATGGGGAAGGATAGAACTAGGTCACTCAAGGGTTGCTAGAATAAAAGCGCTATTGCCTAGGTGATGGGTCCTGTTGCTATGGTGCCCCTTAAAGGCTGCATCAGCTTTCAACAGTTTGACAGCTGGCTGAGATTGAAGGTTTTAATGAGGACAGACAGTTAGTTAGATTCAATAATCAATTTCTTGGAAAATATTTTTCAACTTTATATTTCCAGAATGATAAATTAATAATGGAGATGTCTTCTCTTTGGTACCTGAAGCAGCATTATTTAAGCAATTTACGTAGTTTCAGACTGTTTATTAAATTCTTCTGGTTATGAAGCCATGGAAGTCATAAGATAGTGGTTTACTGCTCCTTTCAGTTTCTTTCCCAGAATAATGGTTGTTTGTACAGGAAGAGCCCTACCTTTTCATTATTTTTGGAGATAATGTCGATGTATTTTGTTACATTAGCAAAGCAGGTAATGTAATTAGTTCCACATTGGTGTTTTTAATGGCAGGTTTTATTTTGTCTCATTTACTATTCTGAGCCTTCATATTAATTGTCAATGCATTATAGCACCCCCCAAGCCGTGTTTTTTTCCACATTTTAGTACATTGGACATCATCTGTACACTTGGATGGCCTACTGCCTCTTCCAAAGAGCAACTGTAGCTATTAAAGAGGATTGTTGACCAATTAAACAAATTCATTTCACTGCCTTATTTTAATTGGCTCAATCAATGCTGTAATATCCCAATACCAGTAATTCTTTTGAGGCTATTTAATTAAGTTAGCAGTACTTTCCATTTTCTAATTAAATCAAACAAAACATAGATTGTTTAAACCTATGGCCTGGGCAAATCTGGGAGATGTACCGAAAATCAGTTTCAGCAATGAAATTGCCACTGACTCTGGATGCTACTTTCATTAGGAGCTGTTTGGATCTAAAGCTCGTGCAACATTCATTAACAACTAAAATAATTTGTTTTAATGAACTTTTTAGTTCCAGTTTTCATTTGTCAGGGATTTTTGTAGGTATTTATCCTTGGCCACGTTCCTACAATATCCTTACTGTATTTACAGGGGAGTCATGTAGTGTGTGAATGACAAGAAAGGATCGATTGATCTAGTCCAGCGGTAGGCAAAGTTGGCTCTTCTATGATACATGGACTTCAACTCCCAGAATTCCTGAGCTAGCATGATTGGCTCAGGAATTCTGGGAGTTGAAGTCCACAAGTCATAGAAGAGCCAACTTTGCCTACCCCTGATCCAGTCAAATAAGCCTCATGTGCTTGCTTGCTGCTTGCATGGCCCAGTTCTAAGTGGGCCAGGGCCTGGTACCGGGCTGTGGCCTGGGTGTTGGGGACCTCTGCTCTATTAAATTGATTTTTCATGCCTTGGGAGACCAAAGATAGTAAACTTGCTTTTAATGACATTGCCCAGCAGTGATCCACAGTAACTGAATTTAAACATGCCTGGGATAAACATATATCCATTGTAAGATAAAATACAGGAAATAGTATAAGGGCAGACTAGATGGAGGTCTTTTTCTGCCATCAATCTTCTATGTTTCTATGTTTCTATGATGGGTTGCTGCTGGTTCAAACCAGTTCTTTAGAACTGGTAGTGGAAATTCAACACCTCTCGCCAAACCAGAAGCAATGACAGCAGTCCATGCTCTCAAACCGGTCCTCCAGTCACCACGGATTGCAAAAAAATCTCTCTGCGCATGTGCAGGGGGTAATTTCCAGGAAGGGACATGTGCACTGTGCTGACTGGGAAATTTTAGGACTTGAAGTCCATCAGTCTTAACGTCACCAAGTTTGGAGCCCTGTGGTCTAATCTTTCACCATCCAATCTTCTCTTTTGTTATGGGCAGTTTTCCTGGTAAAACCGACTAGAAGGCACCTGGTAAATCTCCTGTTGGGCTTTTCAGTAGTACTGTAGGGTTATTGTCACTCTTGAGCAGACTCCTGCTTTTAAAAAATAAAAAAAAAGTTTGTTTGTTTGTTTTGTGTGCCCCCCACTCTGAAAGGGCCTAGGCTGGCTAAGTTTTGAGGAACTGCTGAAAAAAATATCTTTTTCTTGAGAAATTAGTAGAACTCATTCACCCAATTTCCGCTCTAAATCGAGTTTATTTAGAAAGGCATTTGAATTCAGTTGTAATCACTTCCCTTTGCAAACATCTGCATCTAATGAATCAATGAAGATCAGGAAATCTGGTGGTTATAGGGATGAAAGTCCTCCCCGGTCTTTATTTATTGCCATTGTGTCGGCAATGCACAAAGAGGAGTCCTACATTGTCTTGTGTTTCTACACTTCTGAAAGTGCCAAATTCCTTTTAAAAATCAGGACACTTTCTAAAAAACTGAACTAGGCCAGTGTTTTTCAACCAGTGTGCCGTGGCACACTAGTGTGCCGCGAGACATGGTCAGGTGTGCCGCGAAGCTCAGAGAGAAAGAAAGCAAGAGAAAGAGAAAGAAAGAGAGAGAAAGAGCGAGAGAGAGAGAACAAGAGAGAAAGAAAGCAAGAGAGAGAGAGAGAAAGAGAGGGAGAAAGAAAGCAAGAGAGAGAGAGAGAAAGAGAGGGAGGGAAGGAGAGAGAGAGAAAGACATAGAGGGATGTAGGGAGGGAGAGAGAAAGAGAACAAAAAAGAGAGGAAGGAAGGAAGAGAAAGAAAGAGGGATGGAGAGAGAGAGAAAGAAAGAGGAAGGAAGGGAGAGAAAGGGGGAGAAAGAAATAGAGCGAAGGGGAGGAAGAGAGAGAGAATTTTTTTGTCCAAACATTTTTAGCCCCCCCCCCCGCTCCATGTGCCCCAGGGTTTCGTAAATGTAAAAAATGTGCCGCGGCTCAAAAAAGGTTGAAAATCACTGAACTAGGCAATGCTGGCAGAATTCTAAGCATCAGGGAATAATGATTCTTGGATGCATTACTGTACTGCCTGAAAGCTGAATATTATTCATATTATTATAATGATAATAACAAGTAGTCCTTGATTTACAACCTCTTGTTTGTTTTTCACATTTATGACCATTGCACCATCCTCATAGTCATGTGATCAAAATTTAGATAATTGGCAACTGGTTCATGCTTTATTTATTATGATTGCAGTATCTGGAGTCATGTGATTTGCCTTTTCTGACAAGCAAAGTCAATGGAGGAAGACAGATTTTCTTAACAACTGCATCACCTACAAAAAGATATTGACAAAATTGAACGGGTCCAAAGATGGGCTACAAGAATGGTGGAAGGTCTTAAGCATAAAATGTATCAGTAAAGACTTAATGAACTCAATCTGTATAGTCTGGAGGACAGAAGGAAAAGGGGGGACATGATTGAAACATTTAAATATGTTAAAGGGTTAAATAAGGTTCAGGAGGGAAGTGTTTTTAATAGAAAAGTGAACACAAGAACAAGGGGACAGAATCTGAAGTTAGTTGGGTGAAAGATCAAAAGCAACGTGAGAAAATATTATTTTACTGAAAGAGTAGTAGATCCTTGGAACAAACTTCCAGCAGACGTGGTTGGCAAATCCACAGTCCCTGAATTTAAACATGCCTGGGATAAACATATATCCATCCTAAGATAAAATACAGTATAAGGGCAGACTAGATGGACCAGGAGGTCTTTTTCTGCCGTCAGACTTCTATGCTTCTATGTTTCTATGATTTTACCAAGTGCAGTGGTTCACTGAACAATTGTGATAAGAAAGGTTGTAAAATGGAACAAAGCTCACTTAATGACCATCCCAGTTAGCAACAGAAACTTTGGGCTCAATTATAGCAGTAAACTAAGGATTACCTGTATGTACGTTATTTCTGCCCTCTTTTTCATACTAAAAATTATGATAATAAGCAAACAAATACTTTTTGGAAGGACTTGTAAAGTTAGGTGTCTGATTTCCTTTTTCTCCCAAAAGGAAAATATGGCATAAAGCCACATTGCATGCTGTAGTTATTCTATGCTGAGGGAGGAATACCTTTAAAAGCTTTGATGAGCGATACCAGGCAGAAGCAGTGAATGAAAGAAAGCTTTCAAAAGTAAAATGGATCTAGCTTGATCTGAGCATCTGTATGTGGTATGTGCCTGCTCACAAGAACACACATACACATACGCACACAGAATGCTTAGACTATTCTGTCAGCAGAATACAAAGCAGACTGTTCAACAAGTCGCAGAAATGAAAACGCAGGCTTTTGTGCAATTACTTATGTGCCTTGAAGCACAACTGCTGTTTATTTTGCAATCTGTGCCAAAATTTGCCAGCCGGCAGCTACGAAAGGAGAAAAGGAAAAAGCCTTCGGCAGCTGTGAGCCCTGTTTTCCTTTCCTGTCTGCCTTTTCTCGGCGTTGTAAAAACCTCCTCTTGGTCTTCTGAAAGAGAGTCAGATTTCTCCTGGGGAGGTTTCTCCTGTGATGGAGATGTAGGAGTGGGAGGATAAAGTCTATCATTAACTTAGTTTTTGCAAACAGATGTGCTTTAATTTCAGACAGTCCAGCTTTCTATACTCTTTAAAAATATATATTTTTATTAATTTTTAACAGGTGTAATATACACACAACATAAAACAGTGCATAGTGAAATGTGCCCACCACCCCGATACACACACATACCCCCCCACCAAATCGGGGATGTTTCTTATATAATCCACTTTGACCCAAGAGCAATATATCTATTTACATATTATAGAGTGATTCCAATTTATTTCTTGTAGCTTGGTCTCGGATTCTACTCATCTTCTATCATTTTACCTTGTCCCACCGTCCCATCAGTTGTCTCAATTCAGTTTCATTATCCAAATTTATCCTTTTATCCATAATTTCAAATTGAATATGGTCCACCATGTACCTGTACCAACTAACTAACTAACTAACTAACTAACTAACTAACTAACTAACTAACTAACTAACTAACTAAATAAATAAATAAATAAATAAATAAATAAATAAATAAATAAATAAATAAATAAAAAACAGTAGTGGGCTGCTGCCCCTACCGGGAGGGGGGGGCACAGTGGGGGTAGTATGTTTATGCACTATTTATTGAACACTTAATAGGTTTTTTTATTGTCCTTCCTTCTCTAGTACCTTAGTATGATCCTTAATTACTTTTAACATGGGAAATAATTAAATAGTATGTTGTTAACCACCAACACTTTAATCATTATCTAGAACTGAACTTTTATAGCAATTAAAGAAAATTGAGCTACCAGCCTTGTGGGTTCAGTACAAAACTTTAAAATGTTACTATGCTCCTCAACAAATAATGCTGTCCTTTTTGTGGCTATTCAAATAACGTAACTTAATCAACTGAAAAAGAGTCCAAGCACATATTTGAAAACTTATCTTGGTTGGTAAGCCACTCCCACTCAATCACATGACCTTTAAGATACCCCCCCAGCCACAGGATTGTCAAGCCACTCCCACCTGGTCACAGGGCCGGCAAACCACTCCCACCTGGTCACATGACCATCAAGCCACACCCACAAAATAAGCCTTGCCCACAGTGTGGCAGCAAAAATTTTGGCAGCCCATTACTGTTTAGAGACCACCAACAACTGCTCATTTTAAACCTGAACTACAAATATTCTCCTTTATTGGGAAGCAACCATTTACTTCACAACCATATACAGTACATTCTAAAATCATCCAATTCTTAGCTGAGCCTTGGTGCAACCTGGTTCAGAGGGAAAGAAGATCCCAGGATTACCTGTAAAGGCCAGACATTGAGGATGAAGGTATAATCTACCAGTATCATCAGGACTCCTGAAGCTGCTGTATCACAGTCCCTTTTACTGTATCACTCCGTACATTCCTAAGTCCATTTACTGGTTCATCGTCTCGTTTCCCTGCAATCAGCATCTGCTTTGAATCAAAAGGATCTTTATCTGCATTCCATGAGCCATGGATCAGGGTGGATAAAAATTGACAGTTATTATTTTTTAATGGATTTGTAATTTAATCAAATTTTTAAAAATCAAATATATTTTAATAAAATGCTTTTGGAGTTAGTTTTCTATTTAAAATATAGTGATAATTTAGTTTATTCAGAATAATAATAATGAATAATAATAATAATAATAATAATAATAATAATAATTATTATTATTATTATTATTATTATTATTATTATTATTATTATTTATTGGATTTGTATGCCGCCCCTCTCCGTAGACTCGGGGCGGCTAACAACAATGATAAAAACAGCGTGTGACAATCCAATAATAAAACAACTAAAAAACCTTATTATAAAACCAAACATACACACAGACATACCATGCATAACTTGTAATGGCCTAGGGGGAAGGAATATCTCAACTCCCCCATGCCTGGCGGTATAAATGAGTCTTGAGTAGTTTACAAAAGACAGGGAGGGTGGGGGCAATTCTAATCTCTGGGGGAAGTTGGTTCCAGAGGGCCGGGGCCGCCACAGAGAAGGCTCTTCCCCTGGGGCCCGCCAAACGGAGGTTAGATATGAGGCTTTATATTCTGCAATATTGGAACTGTTGGTGAATCATCATCTACTACTACTACTACTACTACTACTACTACTACTACTACTACTACAGAGTTGGAAGGGACATTGGAGGTTTTCTATTCCAAACCCCTGCTTAGGTAGGAAACCCTATAATACTTCAGACAAATGGTTATTCAACATCTTCTTTAACACTTAAAGTGTTGGAGCATTCACAACTTCTATACGCAAGCTGTTCCACTGATCAATTGTTCTAACAGTCAGGAATTTTCTCCTTAGTTCTAAGTTGCTTCTCTCCTTGTTTAGTTTCCACCCATTGCTTCTTGTCCTATCCTCAGGTGCTTTGGAGAATAGTTTGACTCCCTCTTCTTTGTGGCAACCTCTTAGATTTTGGAACACTGCTATCATGCCACCCCTAGTCCTTCTTTTCATTAAACTAGACATACCTATTTCCTGCATCCGTTCTTCATGTTTTACCCTCCATCCCCTTATCCTCTTTGTTGCTCTTCTGTATACTCTTTCTAGAGTCTCAACATTCTTTTTACATTGTGGGGACCAAAACTGAATGCAGTACAGTGTTCCCTCAATTTTCGCGGGTTCAAACTTCGCGAATAGCCTTTAACACGGTGTTTCAAAAAATATTAATTAAAAAATACTTCACAGTTTTTTTCTATACCACAGTTTTTCCCGCCCGATGACATCATACATCATCACCAAACTAATAATTTTTGCAAATAAATAACAAAAAAAAATTATTGTTAATAAATAATTATGTTTATAAATATCAGGATCACTAAGTGTCTTATTCAATGGTGAGTACCAGTAATAATGTATTCCTAATGTGGCCTTACCAAGGCATTATAAAGTTGTAGTAACACTTCATGTGATCTTGATTCTATCCATTTATTAATGCAGCCTAGAACTGTCAACAGAGGGTTTGAAGAGGAGCCGCTGTGGGACAAAGATGACAGTTGCACTTTAAAAATTATGATTTAAAACAAGTTGATTTAAATCAAATCAAATCCACACTGCCATGGATCAACCCTTTTAGCTAAGCCTTGTTTCCTGCTTTTTGCAGTACCAATCTGGTAATTAATTTTTATTTATTTGTAGTGTCCTGGAGATTGTTGGACAAATCCCTGAAGTTTTCTTCCCAAGATTTTCAGAAATAGTTTTTCATTACTTTTTTCTTAGGGCCGTGGGAGTGGCCCAAGATCACTCATCTGATTTTGTGCCTAATGCAGGGCTAGAATTCATGGTCTCCTGGTTTCTAGGCTGATGCCTTAACCCTTACACCAAACTAGCTCTCTAACTTTAACCTTACCTATAATTCTATGAAGGTAATTTTGATGAAGCAGTGATGATTGTTTTAAGGTCAGCCTAAGAAATTTAAAAGATAAATTATATCCATGTTTCCTGTATAGACTAATCCTAAATACACAAATTGTGATGCAATAGCTATATTTCTACAACACTCCGTGGCCTGCACTGGCTGCTGATCAGTTTCCGGTCACAATTCAAAGTGTTGGTTACAACCTTTAAAGCCCTAAATAAATTCTCCCTCCAAGTCTTTTTGGACCACAAGTCCTTTAAGACCCATCCAAGGACTCATCCAATACCAAAATCCAAGGATTATACATACCGTAATATTCCAACCGCCTGCTACCGCACGAATCCCAGCAACCGATAAGGTCCCACAGAGTTGGCCTTCTCCGGGTCCCGTCGACCAAACAATGTCATTTGGTGGGCCCCAGGGGAAGAGCCTTCTCTGTGGCAGCCCCGGCCCTCTGGAATCAACTCCCCCCGGAGATTAGAACTGCCCCCACCCTCCTTGTCTTTCGTAAATTACTCAAGACCCACCTATACCGCCAGGCATGGGGGAACTGAGACAACTCCACCAGGCTTTTATATTTTATGTTTGGTATGTATGTGTTGTTTGGTTTTAAATGATGGGGTTTTATATGTTTTTTTCCCCTTTTAATATTAGATTTGTTCCACTGTAACATTGCTTTTATTATTATTGTGAGCCGCCCCGAGTCTTCGGAGAGAGGCAGCATACAAATCTAATCTATTATTATTATTATTATTATTATTATTATTATTATTATTATTATTATTATTATATTAAAAGCCCTAATATACAGGTGCTTTTTGATATTCATGGCTAACTATTTAATAATTGGCACATCAGTCTATTTTTCCCATCTGGTCATACTCCTTTACCCTTTTCTTCAACTTGTCTGTCTGGATTGGACTTCTGGCATTTTTAAAATTTATTTCTGATTGTGCGATTCTAATGTAGTGGATTTTCTAATCTAGAGAACTTGTTTCTTCCAGCATTGCTCTTCGTATTCTCATTTATCTTCTCGCATTTTCTTCTCTCCAAATGCCAGCATCTACATGCTGCCTCTCTCCTAGGCAGGGAAGAATTGAAAGTAGCCATGAGCCTAGAAGCCCACCCCTCCTCGACATGTCTTAGAGGACCATACATAAATATCCGCCCTGTGTGGTGACACAGACGTGCTACGACTCCTTATGAACACTGTGCTGTGAATATTAAAATTGCATTCCAGCACTTTGGGCGTCTGTTGTCCCGATCCTGATATGTGATTGAAACCCAGTGATGGAAAAAAGGTCGATTCAAATGTCTGATTCCTAGTACGAGGACAAAGTTCTTCTTTGGTGATTTCTCCAGCATCCTTTAGGCTGGTTGGTAATGTCTTCTCTGCCGAGGTGACTATTTGAAGAAAAAAAAATTGGAAAGAATTGGTTGCCGATCAATTTCCGGTCACAATTCAAAGTGTTGGTTATGACCTATAAAGCCCTTCATGGCACCGGACCAGAATATCTCCGAGACTGCCTTCTGCTGCACGAATCCCAGCGACCGATTAGGTCCCACAGAGTCGGCCTTCTCCGGGTCATGTCAACTAAACAGTGTCAGTTGGCGGGCCCCAGGGGAAGAGCCTTCTCTGTGGCGGCCCCGGCTCTCTGGAACCAACTCCCCCCAGAGATTAGAACTGCCCCTACCCTCCTTGCCTTTCATAAACTCCTCAAAACCCACCTTTGTCGTCAGGCATGGGGGAATTGAGATATCTCCCCCGGGCCTATATAATTTATGTATGGTATGTTTGTAGGTATGTCTGCTTAAAAATGGGGTTTCTTAACTATTTTAAATTTTAAATTGTAAATTATTAGATTTGTCATGAATTGTTTTATTGTGTTGTGAGCCGCCCCGAGTCTACGGAAAGGGGCGGCATACAAATCTAATAAATAAATAAATAAATAAATAAAATAAATAAGGAAAAAAAACACCTCAAATTTGACTCCTGCTCGGCTAGAGCAAATTTCAATAGAATGGCTTATCAAAGGTTTATCATACCTTCTAATCCCCCTCCCCTCCCCCAATGTTAACACCACACGTCCATTCTCCAAGCAGGATTTGTTAACTTCAAGAGAAGATAACTGATTAATGGCAGAGATCTTGTCCGACATAATCACTGTTAGAAGCAGAGAAAAAGAAATTTCTTGTAGGGAGCTGAAGCAATTAGAACCTGTCCCTTAATTCCTTTTTTATGTAGTTGAATACATTGAGACCGGCAATTTAATATGACAACAAAGGTGATGTCAAGTTTGTCTTCATTACGGTAAATGTTCTTCATTTTATAGCCTCATTGTTGGAAGAGAGACATTTTCCTGGAGCTCCAAATTCCTTCTTTTCTGAAAGGGGGGGGGGGAGAGAAATCAGCCTCCACCACCAGCTTCACCTTAATTATACAGCGTGTCTAGTTAACAGCTTGTCACTTTTCCTCTGCCTCATTGTTCATGTATTGAATAGTCATTTATTAGTATCATTAGCTTTCGTTTCCTGAAGGGCAAGTAAACAAAAGCCTCCCTTGCAGGCACTGATCAAAACCTCTGTTAGAATTCATTCCTGGGTGTTAGAAAATCAGCGTTGTGTATCTCTTCTGTTTTTTATTGGTAGGTGGGCATTTCTGTTTTGGAACCGGTATCCAGGAGCTTGCATAAGAGCCATCAAACAGTCTATCTATTTGTGACTCAAATCCGCCTTCCTGCACAGATCCCCAACATGAATTGGAGGCGTATTTATTTATTTATTTATTTATTTATTTACTTACTTACTTACTTACTTACTTACTTACTTACTTACTTACTTACTTACTTACTTACTTACTTATTTATTTTGTCCAATACACAATGAGGGTTTTAGTGGGTATATATCTATATACACACAATAAAATACATGATGAAGGTTATAGAGGAGATACTCATAGTAAAATATATCTAAGAAATAATAGAAAAGAAGGTATAGTAATAGAATATATCAATGAAAGAATAGAAGAAGAGATATAGGAATAGAAGAAAGGTATAGGAGATATAGGAGAGCAATAGGACAGGGGACGGAAGGCACTCTAGTGCACTTGTACTCGCCCCTTACTGACCTCTTAGGAATCTGGATAGGTCAACCGTAGATAATCTAAGGGTAAAGTGTTGGGGGTTTGGGGATGACACTATGGAGTCCGGTAATGAGTTCCATGCTTCGACAACTAGATTACTGAAGTCATACTTTTTGCAGTCAAGTTTGGAGTGGTTAATATTAAGTTTAAATCTGTTGTGTGCTCTTGTGTTGTTGTGGTTGAAGCTGAAGTAGTCGCCGACAGGCAGGACGTGGCAGCATATGATCTTGTGGGCAATACTTAAGATCTTGTTTAAGGCGTCTTAGTTCTAAACTTTCTAGGCCCAGGATTGAAAGTCTAGTCTCATAGGGTATTCTATTTCGAGTGGAGGAGTGAAGGGCTCTTCTGGTGAAGTATCTTTGGACATTTTGCTAGTTGCAATATGGGATTACGAACTTCTATGGTGTTTTGGTTCAAAAATAGAAGCACGGGGAACCCTGAGGTCCATATCATGGGTGGGTTCCAACTTACCTTGCTGCCAGCTCGCTTTCTCCTGTGCCACGTCGCCATGTGCAGTGCTGAAAATTCTTTTTTAAAAAAAAGCCAAAAACAAGATGGCGGCATCCAGAGTGGCACTGATAGAACCAATTCCGTGACATCACTGTGACATCACCAGCAGTTTACTACCAGTGCTATAGAACCAATATGAGCTGGGAGGAACCCATCTCTGCCTGAGATCCAGATAAGGGGTGGGTTCTAACTTACCTTGCGGTCAAATGGCTTCTTCCCCTGCTGCGTGGCCATGCCACATGGCCATGACCAGTGACAAAAATTCTCAACAAGATGGCAGCGCATACGCAGTGCCAGAAATGCAGATCCCCAATGGTACCAACTTGACCACCTGGCGGTTGAGTGGCACACCTTGAGGTGGCAGGACTATGACCCAGATGTCATTCTCACCATCCAGGCGTCTCGCTGGCCCTACATGGAGAGGATCTATGCTTCAACATGGAAGTCCTTCTGCTCCTGGTGTACATTGGAGGGTCTTTCACCCACGCACATTCCTCTTCCTAAGGTGCTGAAATTCCTTCAGAGGGGGTTGGCCATGGGTCTTGCTCCCAACACTCTCTGCCGACATGTGGCAGCCCTGTCATCAGTCCTTTCCTGTGACCAGGTAGGCTCTCTAGGGCAGTTTCCCATGGTTCATCAGTTCTTGCCCTCCAACCATCGCCCTCCAGCTATCCACCCCACCTCACCTGGGATCTTCCCAGGGTATTACAGTCCCTCACTGGTCCCCCTTATGATCCACTGTGGTCAGCTACTCTCCGGAGTCTATCCAACAAGGTGGCCTTCTTGGTGGTGATTACATCGGCTCGCAGGATTTCTGAGCTCTCCGAGTGCAACATCTGCCACCTGAGCAGCCCAGGTGCCCCCGGCAGAGGTTTGTTGAGTGGCAACTTCTCTGTTCACCTGCCACTACAAGATTGACAGGTTTCCATCAGCTGATGTGGCCTTTGGCCATAGGGTCCTCCAGACCGCCCACAAGGAGTCTCACTGAGCCGGACCTGGACTTCACCCACCCAAGGGACTTTTGGGCTTTGGTAGGTCCCATCCTGAATGATGGCTCCACCCACGATGGAGCATCGATACACCTCTTCTTGTCAGGTGGAGCCATCATTTAGTTCCGCCCTGGAGGCATCCATTCCTTCATATTCCTCGTGTCTCGGACCGGCACTGTGGCCGTGTTGCTTCTATGGTTGAGGCGCCTTTCTTGGGCTAACTTTTTGCTAGCCAGCATCCGCCCCTTTTTGGCGGTTTCAGGAATACCTGTAATACTACAGGCAATCCTCAACTTAAAACAGTTCACTTAGTGACCATTCAAAATTACAACAGCACTGAAAAAAATGATCTATGACCATTTTTCAGACTTATGCAGCATCCCCATGGTCACGTCATTTACATTTGGATGATTGACAACTGACTCACATTTATGACAGTTGCAGTGTCCTGGGGTCACGTGTTCACTTTTGCAACTTTCTGAGAAGCAACACGAATGGGGAAACGAGATTCACTTCACAACCTGCAGTGATTCACTTAAAAGATGTGGCAAGAAAATGAGGCAAAGCTCACTTCACCAATTTCACACTTACCAACAGAAATGCTGGACTCAATTGTGGTCGTAACTTGAGGACTTACCCGAACTGTAGAGAATTCTGTTTTTTCTGGCGGTAAATTGAATTGAGCAAGAAACCAGGAGACATTTATTTATTTGTTTGTTTGTTTATTTGTTTGTTTGTTTGTTTGTTTATTAGATTTGTATGCTGCCCCTTTCCGTAGACTCGGGGCGGCTCACAACACAATAAAACAGTTCATAACAAATCTAATAATTTAAAATTTAAAATATTTTAAAAACTCCATTATTAAGCAAACATACGTACAAACATACCATATATAAATTGTATAGGCCCGGGGGAGATATCTCAGTTTTCCCATGCCTGATGACAAAGGTGGGTTTTGAGGAGTTTACGAAAGGCAAGGAGGGTGGGGGCATTTCTAATCTCTGGGGCGAGTTGGTTCCAGAGAGTTGGGGCTGCCACAGAGAAGGCTCTTCCCCTGTGGCCCGCCAAACAACATTGTTTAGTTGACGGGACCCGGAGAAAGCCCACTCTGTGGGAACTAATCGGTCGCTGGGATTCGTGCGCAGAAGGCGGTCTCGGAGATATTCTGGTCCAATGCCATGAAGGGCTTTATAGGTCATAACCAACACTTTGAATTGTGACCGGAAATTGATCGGCAACCAATACAGACCGCGGAGTGTTAGTGTGACATGGGCATACCTTGGGAAGCCCATGACTGCTCTCGCAGCTGCATTCTGCACGATCTGAAGTTTCCGAACACTTTGGACTCTGGAGAGCCCGATCAGAAAATAAACACGGGCTCTCTTTCTTTTAATGTGCTGCTAACATTTTTTTGCCTCTGGCGTTCGCCGTCCCTTTTCAAAAAGCACAGCCTGAGGAAAGCAAGTTGAGGAAACCGTCTGATTCTGAACCATTTGGAAGCTGAACCGAGGCCTTGAGATTTCAGCCTTGGTCCCGGTCTCTCATGTATTTTAAAAGGCTCTCCGTGTTCCCATTGTAGAAACAACAATTGCCTTTGATGATCTCAATTTGTGATGGCAGGGACGCTTAGCTGCTCCTTCCCTTTGAAATGAGCACAGCAGAAATTTGCTCTGATTCACTGCCCTTGTGGGAATCAGTGGGGCATGGAAACCCCAGGCAGCAGCTTTACGGTGCAGTGGATGGCTGTGGGACCTTTGTGGATTGTTAAAGAGAGCAGGAGGACGGGGGATGTCCTTGTCAAAGAAGGCAGAAAATCCTTGGCTCTTGATGCCCTTCTGGAGGCTCCTCGTAGCAGTCCAAGTGTAGAACACTTCTGTCTATTTCAGTCGGCCACAATAGTGTGATTTTTTAAAGGATTAAGCATCTCATGGGTATGATATCATGGAGTAAGAAGTGAAAATAGGTAAGTTGTTATTTCTCTGTGGGTTAATAGAAACATAGAAGACTGACAGCAGAAAAAGACCTCATGGTCCATCTAGTCTGCCCTTATACTATTTCCTGTATTTTATCTTACAATGGATATGTTTATCCCAGGCATGTTTAAATTCAGTTACTGTGGATTTACCAACCACGTCTGCTGGAAGTTTGTTCCAAGGATCTACTACTCTTTCAGTAAAATAATATTTTCTCATGTTGCCTTTGATCTTTCCCCCAACTAACTTCAGATTGTGTCCCCTTGTTCTTGTGTTCACTTTCCTATTAAAAACACTTCCCTCCTGAACCTTATTTAACCCTTTAACATATTTAAATGTTTCGATCATGTCCCCCCTTTTCCTTCTGTCCTCCAGACTATACAGATTGAGTTCATTAAGTCTTTCCTGATACGTTTTATAGCTATAGTTTATTAGATTTGTATGCCGCCCCTCTCTGAAGACTCGGGGCGGCTCACAGCATAACAGTAATACAATACATTACAAACCTAATAATAAAAAATTAAATCAATTTAAAACCGGGCTGGCCTAGGAGGAGGTGAAGTTTTTATATTGTATGTCACTCATTACCCTATTGAGAGAGAGACACACACACACATGCACACATTTCGATGGTGTTTGAACCCAAAATAATTTAAATGACAACTCATATCCTCTGTAGTTAAGTGACTTCATTTTCACAGGGTTGTTACCCAAGAGATTAGTGGCCAAATTTTAAAGCATTCTGGCTGCAGTCCTGTTGATTTTAT
Organism: Erythrolamprus reginae; assembly: GCF_031021105.1. Taxonomy (NCBI): domain Eukaryota; kingdom Metazoa; phylum Chordata; class Lepidosauria; order Squamata; family Dipsadidae; genus Erythrolamprus; species Erythrolamprus reginae. Next base: position 78,631,092 of record NC_091952.1, read on the forward strand.
GGAGTCTTATTCTGACAAGAAATGTATAGAGTTTGTGTTAAGTTCCGGGAAGAAATTGTCCTTTAAATTTTTTTTAAAATTAGTTGTTCAAAGGGTATGGTGATTTATACAGGAAGAGGGGAAGAAAGTTAAGATTTTAGAGAAGCAGTCTGTATTCTGAACAGTAAATGACTCATTCCTTCTTCTTTGCTCAAGTATTCTCTTAAAGGTGTTTTGCATACAGTTTTAATAAATGTTTAATGTATCACCTCAGATGCCTTAAACCCATTGCATTTTTTAATCACATGGACCTGTTAAGTCAGTTCAGTAGCAATGTAGAAATAAGCATGATTTGTGGCTAACATTTTATTATGTTATTTATTAAATTTATATCCCGCCTTTATGAACATTGATAGGTAGATATCAAGATTATTTATTCAAATATTTAAAGCTAGATTTCAAGATGATGAATCCTCCTAACGCTAGGCTTTGAACTTACTAAATATTTTATTGTTAGTATACCTAAACTCCCAATAACCTGTAATAGTTCTTTTGAAAACCATTAGCCATCTTTAAAGGGTTGCCTTCAGGCAATGTCTAGAAAATAAATGCAGTGGTACCTCTACCTACAAACACCTCTACTTATGAACTTTTGTAGATAAGAATCAGGTGTTCAAGATTTTTTGCCTCTTCTCAAGAACCATTGTCCACTTACAAACCCGAGCCTCCAAAACTGTAACCAGAACAGGCAGGAAGATGCCTCTGTGGGGCCTCTCTAGGAATCTCCTGGGAGAAAAAAGGGCTGGAAAAGGTGGGGAGAAGCCTCCGTGGGACCTCTCTAGGAATCTCCTGGGAGGAAACAGAGCCGGAAAAGGCAGGGAGAAGCCTCTGTGGGGCCTCTCTAGGAATCTCCTGGGAGGAAACAGGGCCTCCACCCTCCCTGTGGTTTCCCCAGTCACACGCATTATTTGCTTTTACATTGATTCCTATGGGAAAAGTATCTTCTTCTTACAAACTGTTCTGTTTAAGAACCTGGTCACGGAATGAATTAAGTTCATAAGTAGAGGTACCACTATATTAAGGAGCATTTATTTCATGAACCGAGATCGAGCATTGTATTCAATTAGGCAAAATCAAAGTGAAAAATAAAGGTACTTCTCAAATAGCATAGTGCCGGTCCTAATTTGAATGGGCTCATTCATATTTCGTCAGACCACTTCTAAAAGTCACGGTCATGTAGAAATGCCATCAGTTGGGCTATGGCATGGAATTATTTTAAGCCAGAGCAGGTCTATTTTGTGTATCTGTGGCTTAGGAAGTTCACTGAATATCAGTGGTTTTTGATCACCTAAACCTCTCTGCAAATCCCAGCTTTTGTGTTTTCAACTAAGCAAATAATTGCTTGCTTTTCATGTCCTAGCCTACATTAAAAGGGTGTCTGTTTCAATAGGAATGGGATTGTTTGTGTTTAGGAAGGGCATGGAATCAAACTTAGTTTTTCAAAATCTATTTAAAAAAAAAAAGTTATAAAACCCAGTATTGCTGATTGTATCCAACATCACACAAAATACCACGACAGGTACTTTTAAAATTATTATTCTGGAACATTTAACAGGAGGCAACTGGTTGGATTCATTGATCACAGTTTGCTGAATTAGCTGGATTCAATTAATGGGTTAATATACAATATGCTATGCCCAAAGCTATATTATGGTTTTAGTCCGATACACACACCTAACTTGTTAATATATACCAGAAACCAATATTTGTGCCAAAAGACACACCCTTTTCACAAACTCTTGATATTGACAAAAAGTAACTTATGAAACCACCTTAATCAGGAAAATATTTCTTTGTTTTCTTTCTTTGTTGGTTCTGAACAACTCCCTTCCCATCGCACCTTTTAACAAATTAAGTCATTTTCACAATGCCAGTAAAAAAAAACACCTGGTGAACAAACTTTCTGGGAATGAATGAGACTCATTTTGAAATAGTTAGAGCAAAGGTGACATCGCCTCCTTTATTAAAGAGCACCATCCTTGTAGATTGTTATTGCACACTTCAGTAGGATTACACAAGATAGCCTAGCCATAATCTTTGGTCTGATTCCAATCTAGACCAATCTCTTAGCTACTCAGACCCAAAAAGGTGCTTTTTTCAAGAGGCAACTGGTTAACAACAACAATAACAACAACAACAACAACAACAACAACAGAATTGGAAGGGACCTTGGAGGTCTTCTAGTCCTACACCCTGCTAAGGCAGGAAATACTACAGTGCTTCAGACAAATGGTTATCCAACATCTTCTTTAACACTTAAAGTTTTGGAGCATTCACAACTTCTGGAAGCAAGCTGTTCCACTAATTAGTTGATCTAACTGACAGGAAATTTCTCCTTAGTTCTAAGTTGCTTCTTGCCTTATTTAGTTTCCACCCATTGCTTCTTGTTCTACCCTCAGGTGCTTTGGATAATAGGTTGACTTCCTCTTCCTTGTGACAACCCCTGAGATACTGGGACACTGCTATCATCTCTCCCCCGGTCCTTCTTTTCATTAAATTGGACATA